>NW_024062166.1:0-147729 GCF_006381635.1 Hibiscus syriacus
CTAATTCATAAAAATGTAAAAGAAACACAAGTTATCAGCACATCAAGACTATATTGGACAAAAACGAACGCAAAATTTTATGTTAGGAGTGACAAATTTATAAAATTTTAAGGGGACAAGCTTATAAAATTTTAGAGGATGCGAAAATATATTTTCGTTAAAAAATACAAAGAAAATGTATAAAATATATAAAAATTAAAATTTTTTAAGGACGATCGTCCCCACTCGACCCACCTAAGTTCATCTCCGAGGCAAAGCACATGCAACATCAAATTCAAATTTGTAAGTCCTCGTTCAACCCCATAGAAAACTTCATATATAATGAGATAACAAATGTGATTATTATGGATAATTTGTGATTAGTATGAGAATAATATATTATAAATATATGTAATATAATATATTGGTGTAAACGCTTCATCAGAGATTAGGGGAAACACCTTGATTGTACGATTGAAATCCTATTCCATGAATTTAGCTAGGTACATTATACATATAAATTCTTTAGGTAGGTCGTGCACTTATAACCAAAACAGTATCTAATAGATGATTGTTTAATTTGGAGGAACAAAACTAATAAAATTTAACATGCACAACCCTGATAATTACATTCGCTTTAAAAGTAGGATGATTACATATATATGAATTATTTGCTTTTAGAAAATCATGTTATGGAAATAAAAGTTGAAGAACAAAAATAATCAATCATGTTATGAATTTGTAGAGAAATTATGAGTAATGATTTTGAATTCATCCATAACTTATGAGAGATGATTATAATTTTCTTCTCAAGTTATGAGAGATCATGATAATCACCATTGAAATAAGTCGCTAGAGATAATATCATAGATCTTTTTGGAGATATATTGAAATTGAAACGTTAAAAAATGATTATCTAACTTATATGCATTGAAATAAATTAAAATTGAAATACTAAAGATAATCATAAAAGGTGCTTGTGAAAACAAAATTACTACAATAAGTCTATATTAGTGATAAGGATGAAGATATGTGAGATATCATAATCGCAATAATTACCACTTTCGTACCAAAAAATTCAGAGGAGAAAGAAAGGCCGACATCCACAACCAAGCGATAAAAAAATTTGATGAAGCTCATGCATAGCACACAGTTAATTTGCACTTCAATTTAAAAGGGTTAGGTCTTGATTGCAAACCGAAATAATATTCATACTTGCATAATAATAAATCTTGACAAGACTCTGTTGTGTAAGCCAACTGAAATATAAGAAGAACTGAGAAAAGAAGAAGATAGAAAGAAGAAATACGCATATATTGCCAAATCATGCCCTCCTTTTTACACCCTACTGTTTTATTTATAATCATGGTCATGTTTCTAGAATTATTCAACCACAAAATCTGTTAAATCATTTGGCATTCTTCTCTTTCTCGTGCTCCTCATGATTTCTTGGATTGCCGTTGAGGATGAGTTGGCCTCTCCTGATGCTTCTCCTTGTAGTTGAGTTAGCAAAACTGTTTTATCCTTATCTTCCCTAGTTGTTATAGGTGTTCCCTCCATAACATCACCCCCATCCTTTATTGCAACCTTGTCCTCAAGGTTGCCGTGATTCTAGTGTTGTTCCAACAATGGAAGTGGCGTTATTTGCTGTTGGGGTTGTCCTCGACAAGGTTTAACTTGAGGCACATGAAATACGAGGTTAAGAGCAGTAGTTGGCAGCTCTAGGTAGTATGCTACAGATCCAATACGTTCTAAAATGCAATAAGGCCCGAAATAGCGTGGACTAAGTTTTTGTTGTCGTTTCAATCGGACTGATATTTGCCGATATGGCTGTAAACGAACAAACACCCATGTCCCTCTCAGTTTCTCTATGATGCTTATCAGTTTGGTTCTTCATTCGTAGCTGAGCTTGCCATAAATTCTGTTTCAACTCTTGTGAAATTGCATCGCGATCTCAAAGGTCTTGATCAACTTGTGTTATTGGTTCTTTTCTCCACATAACGAATTACCGTGGGTGGTTCACGACCATACAAGGCTTTGAAGGGTGTCATTCATGCCAACACCTGATACGACGTATTATACTAATACTTGGCCCACAAAAGCCAATTCTCCCATTTACGGGTTCGTTTACATTCAAGCAACGCAAATACATCTCGACACAACGATTAAGCACTTCAGTTTGTCCATCGAACTGAGGATGATATGCTGTTCTCATGTAAAGCTGAGTTCCCTGTAGATGAGCCAATTCAGTCCACACCTCACTAAGAAAAATTCGGTCTCTATCGCTTACAATTGTCTAAGGTATACCATGAAGTTTGATAATTCCCTTTAGCAGCACATGGGCTATAAATTTACTATGATAATGCTTTGGAAGGGAGAAAGTAACATCCTAAATCCCAGATTAATATTTTTTGGCTAGCTCGAGATTATTTAGACAAGCCCATTAAATCTATGTAAAATTTGGACCAAGTTAAAGATGAACTTGGACTTGGGTTAGGCCCAAATGTTAGAAAAATGGGGCATTTTAACAGTTGAGTGTAAGAGAAATGACCAAAAAGATAATTTTATCCTCTTTTCAAACAAAGGTTGAATTTGTTTTAATGATGATGATGTAATTTGCTTACACACTCCTCTTTTCCCCTCATTTCTATCTTTCTTTGTCCCCTGCCTTCATTTTTTCCATTCTCATAGTTCTTCTTCTTCCAAACATAGTTCAAAGATGGAAACTTGTAGGTTATCAATCACATATTACATTTTCTAAGGTAAGAAACGAAATCCAACATTCCAAGAATTCATCCAAGCCTCATATTGAAAAATTTTGTTATAGGAAGCCTTAGGTGGGGGTTTAGGGTGGGTTTTGGATTTTAGGGTTCCTTAGTGCTCCCAATCCATTTTTAGAGGATTAAAATGTAACACCCAAATCTAGTTCGACCCGAAGATCACTAGATCATGATGTCATACAGGACCACTGAAGTGGCTAACACAAAAATTTCCTTTTAAAACGTTGTAAACTACTATATAAAACGTCATCCATAGGAATGTAAATAAAACATAATAAATATGTTTAACAAGTGTGAGGGAGCTCCCAAAACATCCCAAAATAATACACTGGGTTTAAGACAAAATAGAGTTACGATTGAATACAAAGGGTTTACAATAATACATATCTCTAATAATAATCAAGGCATACTCTGAAGTCTTTACTGAACTGGAACTGTTGGAGACAATAATTCTCCACGACTGATCCTCTAAGAACCATTGCATGAAAATACATTTTGAACGATGAGCTTATGAGCTAAGTGCTCACTTATATGTACTATACTATATGCATTCACAAAATGCGCATGCTAGTGGCACATGTATAAAGACATGGAATTATTGATCTAACTTACTGATGTAGGCATCATGGTATGATTGAGGGTTCTACATCTCGGAGCTCACACACCTTTCTAGCATTTCTAAAATACCCTTCGGTATTTGGGAGAGATATGGAGCTGCATCAGAAACTTACACCCGACTAACTTACTCCGTCGAGTCTCAGGGAATCTGCACCCAGTTGGTGATTGAAGTGCCTTGGCACTAACTGGGATATCCAATTGTACAATCGTATCTGCTAAAGTAACTCGGGTGTCATGACTATGTCTCAAGCGTCAAACAAGGCTAGTTTTATGTCATCCTAACTGATATTGTTTCTAATTGTTATGAGTTTATTACTATTCACACTTTTAGTTTTACTTCATGATATTATGGTATTATTGGGTCCTTCAATTCTAACCCTTGGGTTTCTTACCCAAAACTGCTCGTGGGTATCGATACTAAGCTCCTCAGTATCGATACTAGCCTCTGGGTATCGATACCAACATCTGGGTATTAATACTAGTGACTTGTTAAAGGCTGATAACAAAAGGATGGTATTGATACTCTTTCTTGAGTATCGATACTTCTATTCTGGGGTATCGATACTTTCTTGAGTATTTATACCAAATTTGGCTTCGATGTTTGAAAAATGCCTAAGTATCAATACCCCTATTGGGGAGTATTGGTATTGTACCCTTGGTATCGATTCTCCCATGAGTATAGATACAAATTTGACTACTAGAATCTGCTAAGTGAACTCGATATCGATACCACCCTGCCAGTACCGATACCTCACCTACAATATCGATACCTATTGTATGAGTATCAATACTTCTATCTATGCCCAAAAACCCTTCGTTTTTAACACCTAAAAATAGTATTGGTATTGTTCTTTTAGTACCGATACTCGTACTCAAAATACCCTACTTTGGGCATAAAAATACCTCCCCAACACTCTTAAGCATCTTACTAAGGTCCCCTAAACATTATTGAAGAGTTATGTATGAATATAGGGGTTATAAAGAGTCCATAAACATACTAGAAAACACTGATTTCTAAAGTCTACCATGAACATACTTCATAACTCATGCAATCTACCAAAACACATCTAATGACCTACATGTGATAGAGTTGAGTTAGAAGTGAGTTACCTTGGGTTTTTAAGCTGCTGGAGCTCATTCAACTCAACCAAGAGTGACATTTTCCTTTCTCTTGCACTTTGAGCTTTCTCCAACTTTATTGACTAAACAAGAATTAAACATACTGGTTACTAACTTTGTTGGGGAAGTTTAGAAAGGAGTTTATAATGTTTATAGGTTTCAAATTCATATTTCTAATATTTTTGAGACTTTATATGAGTTAGTAACTCATTTACCTTGACTTTTATTAGTGAAAGAGGTGGGAAAAAGCTTTAAGGCTAAAGGAAATGAGAAATTAACCCTTGCTTGATTTGAGAACATTTCCAGTAGTTAGGAAACTAAGGTGACACATTCATAACTCATTCATAGCATTTGTAAGTCATTAGAATGCATTTAGCTAGTGACTATTGAGTTATGAAGCATGAATGAGCATCCATTGTAGATTTAAGCTTTTGGTGTTTTCAACATGTCTAAAAACCTATTATGACCCCTTCTTTCATGCATAAGACTTTAAGAATGTTTGGGAACCTCAATAGGACACTTAGGGTGGATTATAGAGTGATTTTCATGCCCAAACAGGGCATTTCTGGGTTTGGGTATCAGTATTGGAAGAACAATATCGATATTGTTCATCAGCTAGGTTAAAATAAGGAAGTTTTGGGAAAATATGTATTGATACTCATCCAAAAAGTATCGATATTACAGGTCGGGTTTCGATACTCGTGGGTAATATCGATACTAAGTTTACTTAACAGATTCTAGTAGGTCATTTCAGTATCGATACTCATGGGAGTATCAATACTATGGGTAGAATATTGATACTCCTAAAAGAAGTATCAATACCAAGGTATTTTTCAAAACTTCGAAGCAAAATTTGGTATCAATACCCCAGGTAGTATCGAAACAAAGTTTTGGTATTTTCAACATGTTTAAAAAACTATTATGACCCCTACTTTCATACATAAAACTTTAAGAATGTTGGGAACCTCAATAGGGCACTTGGGATGGATTATAGAGTCATTTTCATGCCCAAACAGTGCACTTTTGGGTTTGGGTATCGGTATTGGAATAACAATATTGATATTGTTCATCAGCTAGCTTAAAATAAGGAATTTTTGGGAAAATAAGTATTGATATTCATCCAAAGAGTATCGATATTGCAGGTCGGGTTTCGATACTCGTGGGTAATATCGATACTAAGCATACTTACTATATTATAGTAGGTCATTTCAGTATTGATACTCATGGGAGTATCGATACTCCGAAAAGAAGTATCGTTACCAAGGTATTTTTCAAAACATCGAAGCAAAATTTGGTATCAATACCCCAGGTAGTATCGATACCATAGCTCAAGAGTATCGATACCGGTCCAAGAGTATCGATACTACCATTCTTTCTCAGCTTGCAATAATTGTATAATATCAATATATAGGGACAAGTATTGATACTCGAGTGTCAATACTGATACTAAGGGGCATAGTATCGATACTATCGTACATTATTGGGCAAGAAACCTGTAGGCACCCATTTTTGTCCAGGTATCGGAAAAATATTATATTATTATTAATTATTATTATTACTATTATTATTAGTATTACTATTACTATTATTAGTAGTATTATTATTGATCAAATATTATTACAATTTTGCAAACCCATATCAAGCCCAAATTACAGACCCAACCCAAGAGATCCAGCCGACCAGACCCAGAACTGACCCGACCCGGTTAGCCACCAACTGCCCTGCCATGCCCACGTAAAGCACCAGCAACCCCCATGCCCCTACGCCTGTAGCACCCATTCCCGATCCATCAACTGCCAGTAACAACCAACCCTACCATGCCCTGACATCTCAAAATAATTAGCCATCTTATGTAACACACACGTAAATGGGGGGATAAAAACCGGGGGGGGGGGGGGGGAAGAAAGGGAGGGGGACCGAAAAAATGGGGTGCTCTCGGGAGAGATTGGAACAGAAACGGGAAATGAAATGGGAGCAGAGAAAAAATGGTCATTGTAATACAATTTCAAATCAATAAAAAGAGTTTATAGAGAAATGATGATATATTGCATATTTTTTCTTACATTTCTCTGGTTATTCGAATTCCATCGGTGAAAATATTTCCACGAATCAATATGCAAATTTCCAAAACAAGAAAACCGTGAGTGAGTGTAAAAAAGAAAGCAAACGGAAAAAGAGAGGGTTATTACCATTCGTCCGGAGCCTCGTTGACGACGGTGACCTCCGATCGATGATCCGAGCGGTGAGGAGGTACGCCTAGGTGAGAAGAACAACATATTTCAAAATGGACCTCTCAGTGTAATTTGGTGGCCATCGGCCACAGGCAGAGGGCGGCGCGACGACGGACGGCACAACGGTCGACAAAGGTAACCCACCGGCCACCCACAGAATTCCTATTTAAAAAAAAAAAATATTGATATTAATAACAAACTTTAGGAGAAATTGCACTTAGGTCCCCCTAAGTTTGGAGTGTTTTTGCAAAATGGTCACCTGGAGGGATTATTTTTGTAGTTTACCCTTTTCTTATGCATTTTATATAATTTTAGGATTAATTTTTGTTTAGTCCCTCTAACTTTAGCGTGCTTTTTAATGTTAACCACCTGTAGGGGCTATTTTGTGATTTTCCTATTTTTATTCTTGTTATATAATTTTAGGGTTATTTTTAGTTTAGACTCTGTATGTTTCGCTTGTTTTTACATTTAGGTCACTAGATTTATTATATTTGCTAGTTCTGATTTAAGCTTGCATGTTTTATTTTATTTTATTCTGGTCACTTATTATATTATGTTTGTTTTGAATTATTTCTTTAATCTTTATTATTTTTATTTAGGTCACTAATTTAGTGCGTTATGATATTTTCCTTGATGTTCGAATTTGGCCATGACATTTGTAAATTTTTTATTTTAGTCATTGTTTAGTATTTGGTTTAATTATTATTTGGTCCTTTATGTTTCTATTTATTTTATTTCAGTCATTTTATATTATTTATGGGTTATTTTCATTTCTAGTACCTTATTTGTTTAATATATGCGATTATGACTTTGGTTTGTTTGTAATTTTATTTCAATCCTATACGTTCTATTAATTTTATTTTGGTCCCTTAAATGCTTATTTTTGGTATTTTATTTTGGTTGGTAATGTTTGCTTGTTTTTATTTTAGTCTTTTATGTATGAATGGTTGGTATTGTATTAAATAAATATTATTAGTTCTATTTAATGTAAATATTTTATTTCGTATATTTTCGATTACATTTATTTCTATTCTATTTTTATCTACTAAATTGTATTCGAATATTTTCAAGAACAACGATTTGTAGAATGGGTGTGGAAAGCAACGCTTGATCAAAGTGGTGTAATCCGATACGACATTTGAACAAATGTGAACTTAAAATAAAATTAATTTTATTTTGGTAATTAATTCTTTTTATTTTAAGTAGAACAATGTAATGCATGTTTCTAAATAACAATTCATTTTACGCAAATGTTATTTTTCAATTTATATTTGATTTACGTTTTATCAAAGAGGGAATATTCTTTTACGTTTTATCAAAGAGGGAATATTCTTTACGGATAAGAAATAATCGAAATAGCTTTCCCGACGGAGGATTGCTACTTTCGATATTTCTTTTCAAGTTAAAGAATTTTCTCTAATTAATTAATTCAAAGCAAATTAATTAAACTCAATAAATATATCATATTTTAACTTTATATTCGATTCATGATTGCCACTATTTACGACGATATGTAAGCGACATAGTACCAATTTTGGGCGTTGTGGGGGTGTTAATCCTTCCCCACGCGTAACCAACTCCCAAACCTATTTTAATCGAATCTTTGTAAACGCATACCAACTTTTTGTCTTAAAAATGATTTTTCTTAAAATTGTTTTTAAAAGACGTTTTTAGTATTTGACCTACCTAACCCAAAGGCCGATGGAGTCTCTTTTTTCAATTTAATCCAAATTAATTCCAAATCACAAATTTTCAAAATTAAAAGTCGTAACAGTTTTTAAAAATAATATTTAATTGTTTTTCTAAAAAATTGGTTTTGACAGTTTGGCGACTCCACTGGGGAATTTGTTTAGAGAGTCAGGTTGTAGGTCGCTTACACATTGTCGTTATGGTAGAAATTATGAGTTCGAGTCTTTAGTTAACTTATGATTCGTTTATTGAATTTTTTAATTGCTTCATTTTTAATTTTCATACTAACATTTTAATTTTTCCTTTCAGCTATATTCAAGTTTTTGTCGAGTTTTTTTTTCTTTTCCGTTTTTGAGTCAAAGGTAGGTATGTTCCTCCTCACACACATCACGTGCATTTGCATAACATAAGCTCCAGGCATGAGCTTTGATCCAAATTAGTCGGGTGAATGCTTTACTCTCGTAAAAATTTATTCTTCGTATGAGTTTTAGCAAATAACCCATGGGATACATACCTTATACCTTCGTAGGGATTTATTCCTCGTATAGGTATAAGGCAGTGAATCCCCTCAAATTGAACTCGTTTCATTCAAAACCTGTAATGGGTGAGGATCGAGGGTTTGGCAGCCCAATGGGGCACCGATATCAAGGACAATTCAGGTACTCTTTTCCTTTTAGAGCCGAAACCATGCATATAGTGAACCATAGAATGGCCACCCTAGGCATAGCTATACCGAACCTTTGTCCATCAGTAGGTACCTAAAATAAGTGTACACAAAGGATGAGCGTTTCTAAACCTTTCTTTTTTGCTTTAAATTTTGTTGAATAAAAGCATGCAAACTAGATATCATGCGGTTAGGATCAATTTATTGAAAAAATCATTTTGGGTAGATACATGTCCGGGTAGGAATGTTATTTAATTAAAGAATGTTCGGGTAGATATCATGACGGGGTATGTGTTATATTCATCTTTGAATAACATTTTTACCTGTATCGATTGTCTTACCTATACTAACCAATTTCTTTTCTTTTGTTTGTATACACTAATTTATTTCTTTTCTTTTGCTTATATCATTTTTCATCATTTTTGCATTGCATTGCATTGTCATAACATAATGCAAGAGTGTTGATCCGCAAGGGGATATTCGAGAGAAAATTTTTACAAGAGATAAAAGTGTTCAATCAAGTAGTCACTTACACAGATATGCGCTGAGGGCTAAAAGAAGTTCGGAGTACAAGAATGAGACTTGCTTGAAGATCGTGCAACATTCGAGACTAAAATGATGATTCATTGATCTGAGGAGTAATCCAACAGTAAATTCTTATCTAAGATCGTTCCAACGCTAACCACCAAAGAGTGACGCACTGACTTCAGCACCATATGGGTATTAACCAAGTTAGGTAACAGAGCATTGAGGGGCATCATTTTCAAGGAAGAAGAAGAAGATCCGAGACGAAGCAGTGATCCACTTCAGACTCAACCATCTAAGAGAAGACATGTTTGTAAAGTGAATGGCATTGTAATGTGAAGGCTTTTATTTATGGTGAAAATTATTCTGTGATATTCATCGTTGGGATCAACATTTTTGCATCTACATTTGCATCTTTGCATTTTACATATGTATTTTACTTTTAAGCATTTTCACATGCATCATTCATAAAAACATGAGATCAATTTGTGGAGAAGTCGATGGAAGTGATCATGATCACGTGACCACTTTGAGAATAGAAGCAAGAAGCTGAAATCATTACGATGGGAGCTTGTTCAGCTGGTTGTAGGACTGAGCCTGGAAGAATGATATGAGAAAAGAGTCCTCGTACCCTAAGGTCTATGATGTTGAAGATGTATAGGAAGCTCAATACATTCCGCCGAAAAATGTAAGGCACTAAAGCGCAAGATCCAGAACCTGATGGATTCATGGGCATGGGCAATCGAAGAAAATGGGGTCATTGCATCTACCAATTGCACTAAGATCATTGTTTTGTTTGATCTCATTTTTGTTCTGTCTTTAATATTTGCTTAAATATTTTTAATCTTTGATGACTGAATTTATGCTACCTTCTAAGGTTAAATAATTGAACGAGTTTTAATCTTGAGTTCTTCTAATATCAAATGATTACAGATTCTTTTAATTCTTCAAGAATTATGGATGTTTGACATATGGAAAGATTAGACCTTTCTTATCCTGTCTAAAACCCTAAAATAAAATCTATCGAATCTTTACCCGAAATAATTCATGGTCATTCCCAAAGAACCAAATTTTGGCATTCCCTCTCTTTGAGACCTTGAAACATTCTTTTCGACCTTGAAACATTGCATTTATCTTTTCGATACACAAAAAGTCATACATATACATTTCTTTGAGCCAATAAAGTCTCAACATCGTCTTCTTAGACGTACAACCAACATTTTTCTACCAATAAAACCTGAAAGCATTGAGTACAAGATGTTCACTTGAACATAAACCTTCTACAATAAGACATGATTTGGGACATCTCGCATCAACTTCCTGAAGATGAGCTTGAACATAGAGACATGCTGAGAGTAAGAAGCAGAGCTAAGAAAATTAATTAAAAATAATTCTATCATGCATTAATTACATTGTTTTCATGCGAATAAAAAGTAATCATGAAAATCTATACCTCTTCTGTAAGGACTTCTGTGTATGAAATGATAAACGACATTCTTTCATTATCCCTTCACAACAGGAGAAAATATATATCCCTTGTGTCCCCATTTGAGCCTAAATTATGTTTTCTTCTGATTCAACCCTAACCATTGATCACCCTCCACACTGGGGGCAAGGTGGAGGAAATTTGCTCACATGAGTGAATACATTGATTCAGATGAGATATCAAAAGGTGAATCGAATACAGAGTGCAAAGATCAAATCAAAACATAGAGCAAAGAAAAAACAAAGAGCAAAGAGAAAAGAAACTAAGAAAAAAATCAAAGAAAAAAGAACAAAAGCAAAGAAAGAAAGAAAAAAGAAATATATGCAAAGATTCTCTCGAGTCAAATGACGCATTGGGATTCAAAGATTGATCAAGAGCAATCACTCCAGAATCACTTCACTCGAAGATCATAGAACATCAAGAGAAATACGCATACGAGCATATCCAAATTGAGCAAAACAAGATTGAAAGCATCGGAATGAATTGATCATTGGTTCAACTACCCTTAAACACTTGTTTGGGCCTATTTATCCATTTTCTTTCTTAACCATGAACCATGGTCCACATTACGTTCCTTAAAAGTTCTTTCTAATCATACATGGATTTCTAAGCCGAAGAGACTATATTCATATTCCATCCCGCTATTCAGATTTCATCCCGCCCATCGGGATTAATCTTTTATTTACAAAAGGTTTTTTAAAATCTTTAATGCATGATAGAGAAAAAAAAACAAATGGGGTTCAAGATGTAAATTCTGAATAACGTCTTGAAACTAAAGGAGGATTCGAGTTGAAAACCTAAAAATGCAACTCGAATATGAAGATGGTGCATCTATTTCATAGAAGGCAATCGCACAAATCCCTTGATAAGGCATCGCACAACATGAATGAGAACATGAGAGCTAGGAGTCGGAAAACACTTCCAATAAATGAATATAGAAACTACTCTATCATATCAGTGAACATCAAATAAATGAGAATATCAAAACCTTTAACCAAATACAATAACCTAAGACTTTTTTAATCATTTCCTTATTTAACCATACTTCAAAGATATCAATAATCTTGACACTTGTCAAATGGCTATAATTTATTGAAGGATTAAAAGTGTAATTAATTCTTTGATATCTAATGAACACTTTTTTTATGATTTGTCTCAATTGTAAAACCTAGAAAGAGGCAATGTTTTCAAATCTTTGATTAAACATTTTTCAAAACTCTTTTAATTGATATTTTCAGACTTTTGAAAATAAAAGAAAAAGAAAAATGCTTTTCAAACAAGAATCTCTCTAAAGTGGATCTTGGTAGTTGACATGTGGCTCTCATACACAAAGCTCATGCTTAGAATCAGTGTTGAAGCAATCAACATCGAATATTAGGGAATCTTTGAAGTAATTAACATCAAATGTGGGGCATCTTTGGGGATTCAACATCCTGATGTGAACGATCAGATCTTCTGAAGGCATTTCTTCCACCAGCAGGAACAAATAGACTATTAATATCCTTTGATGTTATTTCTCTCGAAACAAAATGTTATCTCGCTGAAGACAATTTTCTCTCAAAAAAATTTAGTCTCACTTGAGACATAACCCATCTTTGAGTCTGTTTCTTTGGAAACAAAATTTTGTCTCTTGAGACAGTTTATTTTGAAGAAAAATATTTGAGTCTGATTCTTTGGAAACAAAATTTTGTCTCTTTTGAGACAGTTTCTTTTGAAGAAAAATCTTTGAGTCTGTTTATTTGGAAATAAAATTTTGTCTCTCTTAAGACAGTTTCTTTTGAAGGAAAATCTTTGAGTCTTTTTCTCTTGAAACAAAAGTCTTTGAGTTTGTTTCTCATGAAACAAACATCTTTGAGATCGTTTCCCTTGAAATGAATTTTGTCTCTCTTGAGACAACTTCTCTTGAAGCATCATCTTTGAGTCGGTTTCCCTTGAAACCATTATCTCTAAAGATGGCTTGTCGTCCTCATCGCGTAGAAACCATGTCATCCCCCGATCAGACTTCCTCATCACGTAGGAGACGTGTCACCTCTAGATAACCAGTCATCCTCATCACGTAGGAACCGTGTTATCATCCCTAAAGATGGCCTTCCGTCCTCATCACGAAGGAACCGTGTCATCCCCCAACCAGACCTCCTCATCACGTAGGAGCCGTGTCAACCCTAGATAACCAGCCGTCCTCATCACATAAGAACCGTGTCATCCCCTTAGACGACCAAAACTCTTCAACACGTATGATTCGTGTCGTCCCCAACAACAAACACATCAAACTTAAAAACCAAAAAAGAGAACTGGACAAAAACTGGTTGTCTTTTTCGTCTTTGCTCTATTCTTGTTAACACAAGAATGTGCAAAGAGGGGCAGCTGTAGATACCCGTTTCTGTCTGGGACTCAGAAAAATATTATATTATTATTCATTATTATTATTATTATTATTATTATTAGTATTATTATTAATCAAATATTATTACAATTTTCCAGACCCAGTATCAAGCCCAAATTACAGACCCGGCCCAAGAGATCCAACAGACCAGACCTTGATCTGACCCGGAACTAACTCGACCCGACTTGGTTGGCCACTAACGGCCCTGCCATGCCCACGTGAAGCACCAACAACCCCTACGCCTGCAACTCCCATTCCCCGTCCATCAAATGCCTGCAACAACCAACCCTACCATGCCCTGATATCTCAAAATCATTAGCCATCTTATGTAACACACACGTAAATGGGGGGGGAAACGGGGAAAAAATAATAGGGAAGGGGACCCAAAAAGGGGTTGCTTTAGGAGAGATTCGAACAGAAACGGGAAATGAAATGTGAGTAGAGAAAAAAATGGCCATTGTAATACAATTTCAAATCAATAAAAAAAGTTTTTAGAGAAATGATGATATATTGCATATTATTTTCTTACATTTCTTTGGTTATTCGAATTCCATCGGTGAAAAGATTTCCACGAATCAACCTGCAAATTTTCAAAACAAGAAAACCGTGAGAGAGTGTAAAAAAGAAAACAAACGAAAAAAAGAGGGGTCCTTACCATTCGGTCGAAGCCTCACCGGTGACGGTGACCTACGATCGAAGATCCAAGCGGTGAGGAGGTGCGCCTTGGTGAGAAGAACGACATATTTTAAAATGGGGATGATACGAAGATGGACGGTAGTAGATTAGGGAGAGGAAGTTCGAACGGTTTTTGGCCTTTTTACGATAAACGAGGTGTTTTCACGAAACCAAACCCAGATCGACGACGAGGAGACCGTGATGGACCTCCTGGTGTAATTTGGTGGCCATCGGCCACCGGCGGCTGCCAGCGAAGGTAACCCTCCGGCCACCCACCGGATTCTTAGAGAGAGGAGAGCCCTTTCTCTCTAAAAATTATTTAAAAATGAAAAATAAAAAAAAAAAAATATTGATATTTATAACAAACTTTAGGGGGAAATTGCACTTAGGTCCCCCAAGTTTGGCGTGTTTTTGCAAAACGGTTACCTGGATGGCCAGTTTTTGTAGTTTACCCTTTTCTTATGCATTTTGTATAACTTTTGGTTTAATTGTTGGTTAGTCCCTCTAACTTAAGCGTGTTTTTGCATGTTAGCCACCTGTAGGGTTGTTTTTATGATTTTCCCATTTTTATGCATGTTATATATTTTTAGGGTAATTTTCATTTTAGTCCATGTATGTTTAGCGTGTTTTTAAATTTAGGTCACTAGATTTATTTTATTTGCTAGTTCTGATTTAAGCCTGTTTTGTTTTATTCTGGTCACTTCTTATATTATTTGTTTGTTTCGAATTGTTCCTTTAAACTTTATTATTTTTATTTAGGTCATTGATTTAGTGTGTTATGATATTTTCCTTGATGTTCGAATTTGGCCATGACATTTGTAAATTTTTATTTTAGTCAATGTTTAGCATTTGGTTTAATTATTGCTTGGTCCTTTATGTTTCTGTTTATTTCATTTCAATCATTTTATATTATTTATGGGTTATTTTCATTTCCAATACCTTATTTGTTTAATATATACGATTATGACTTTGGTTTGTTTGTAATTTTATTTCGATCTTTTACGTTTCTGTTAATTTTATTTTGGTCCCTTAAATGCTTATTTTTGGTATTTTATTTTGGTTGGTAATGTTTGATTGTTTTTTAATTTAGTCTTGTAAGTATGAATGGTTTTTTTACATATTGTGGTTATTGGTATTGTATTAAATAAATATTATTAGTTCTATTTATTGTAAATATTTTAATTCGTATATTTTCGATTACATTTATTTCAATTGTATTTTTATCTACTAAATTGTATTCGAATATTTTCAAGAACAACAATTTGTAGAATGGGCATGGAAAGCATCGCTGATTGAAGTGGTGTAATTCGATACGACATTTGAACAAATGTGAACTTGAAATAAAATTAATTTTATTTTGCTAATTAATTCTTTTTATTTTAAGTAGAACAATGCAATGCATGTTTCTAAGTAACAATTCATTTTACGCAAATGTCGTTTTTCAATTTATATTTTATTCGCGTTTTATCGAAGAGTGAATATTTTTTACGGATAAGAAATAGTCGAAATAGTTTTCCCGATGGAGGATTGCTAATTTTGAGATTTCTTTTCAAGTTAAAGAATTTTCTCTAATTAATTAATTCAAAGCAAATTAATTAAACTAATAAATAGATCATATTTTAACTTTATATTCGATTCATGATTTTCACCATTTACGACGATATGTAAGCGACACAATACCAATTTTGGGCGCTGTGAGGGTGTTAATCATTCTCTGCGCGTAACCGACTCTCGAACCTGTTTTAATCGAATCTTTGTAAACGCATACCAGCTTTTTGTCTTAAAAATGATTTTTCTTAAAATTGTTTTTAAAATACGTTTTAGGTATTCGACCTACTAACCTAAAAGTCAATGATGACTCTTTTTTAAATTTAATCCAAATTAATTCCAAAATACCAATTTTTCAAAATTAAAAGTCGTAATTATTTTTTAAAATAATATTTAATTGTTTTTCTAAAAAAATGGTTTTGACAAAACCCAAGGGATTTAGAAATAACATTGAGGGATCCAATGACACTAAAACATCATCAAATAAAATTACAAGCGAGAATCTTGTTAGTATAAATTTACAAATAGAAATAATATCAGCTATGACAATATAAAACTAGCCTTGGCTGATGCTCGGGAAATAGTTAGGACACCCGAGTTACTTTATCTTATGCCAATAGTTTTTTGGTATAAAATATCCAGATATACTTAAGCAAGTGCGCGAAGCACTTTATGACTAACTAGAGCGTGAACCCCGAACACTAGTGAGGGGTGGGGTAGTCGGGTGGTGTGTACGATGCAGAAATTCCAGATCTCACCCTAGGTAGACTATAGGGGTGTGAGTCCTGAGATGTGTAACCCTTCGACCACACCATGATGTCTACCCTAGTGTAGGGTAGAGTATACGAGTATACTCACTTCTTTATTTGCATTTGTTAGCATGAGCATTAAATGAACATTTATAGTATTGGTTAGTTGTTAGTGTGGCACTAGCCTAGTAAGCTCAGTGTTCGAAATTTGTTTTCATACGCAGGTCTTTAAAAGGAGCATCTGAGGAGCTTATCATGCGGTTAGCATTCCAAAAAGTCCGAGCAACAACAAAATACGTCTTGAGTCTCTTCCTTTAGAGGGCATGTATTATTCATAGACCTTCGGGTACAGAGTCGTAACTTTATTTTCAAATACTCGACTATATTATTTTGTTGTATTTATTTTGGAAGCTCCCCGATGTGAACTAAACTATTTATATTTGATTTTGTATTTTACTTAATGGTCTTTGCATGGAGCTTTACAAAATGTTTTAAAAAAAAATTAGGTTAGCCACTTTGGTGGTCTCGTGTGGTATTCTAATCGGTCAACTTTGTGTGTTATCGGATTAGGGTGTTATAGAGAATAAATGACCATACTTCGTTAGACGATCAACCACAACTAATATTTCTTTTCCATTTGACTTTGGTAACTCAGTAATGAAGTCTAGAGAAATATCTTCAAACACATGCTCTAGAATCAGCAAGGGTTGTAGTAAACCTACATGGGTTAATGTTTCAGCTTTCATTCTTTGACGTACTTGGTAATCACGAACAAATTCTTCACATCATTTCGCATTCCTTTCCAATAGAAATTGGTGGACAATCAATGCCAAGTTCTCAAGATTCTCGTATGTCCTCCCATGGTTGAGCTATGAAACTCCCTCAACAATAAGCTTTTCAACACATTTTCATTCATAATAACAATTCTACCCTTATATAACACCAACCCTTCTTGAATTTTGTACTTCGTACTAGAGATCTTTCCTTTTTGAATTTGATTCTTGAGGTACTGTAGCTCTTTGGATATCCTTAAGAATACCAATGTGGTTTTGGATAAAGCCATAAACATAGTTGAACCTTCCCGTGATAACGCATCAGTTACCGTATATTTAGTTTTCCTGGTCGATATTAAATTTCAAAATCATACCAAATCATATTTGAAAGCCAACATTGTTGTTCTGGGTTTGAATGTTTTGTTGTGTAAGTTCCCTCAGATTTTTGGTCAGTGATAATGAAAAATTTTCTGCCGATAAGGTATTGTCTCCATCAACTCACGGCTTGGGTTATAGCAAACATCTCTTGGTGGTAGGTGGAAGCTCCTTGCATTCTTTCTCTCAATTTTTGACTAAAATATGCCAATGATTTCTTGTCTTGAAGTAACACCGCTCCAATTCTTACCCCTGATGCATCTGTTTCAACCACAAATTCCTTGTCAAAACAAGGATTAGCATGATTTGGCGTTGTACTAAGTCGCTCATTCAATTAATCAAATGCCGCTTGATGCTTCGGTGACCAGACGAATTTTTTAATTTTCTTCAATAAATCAGATAAAGGAGTTTTTATGGATGCGAAACCACGAAAAAAGCAATCGATAGTATCTTCCCAAACCAAAAAATCCCCACTTTGGTTGGATCCATACTCAATCATTGATAAGTTACTACATGTCCCAAATATTTTTTTTTTTTGAAAATGGTACTTTGTATATTAAGAAAATAACAAAGTATACCACCTCAAGGGCCTCGTTAAAAATCATCTCTAACCTTAAATGGAGGAAAAAGAGTGAACCAAGATGTGAAAAGGATCGAATACAAGTATAGCACGAACTACAAACAAGGCACACCCCAAACCACAACCCAACACAAACTGACGCCAATACACATCAAGCAGCAGTAAGAACTTATAACAAAAACGGAACGCGAAAGCTGATTAAAACGAACTCGCAGCAAAGAGAAGCATCCAAACAGAAGCCAAACCCAGATTCACCAAACCACGAATCGCTACCTTAAAATGCTACAAAGAAACTGGAACTACCAACCTTGTTGCTCCTCCACTTTGGATGCATCAAAACAGAAACTAAATTGACATCTAAACCCACCCTTAAAACAAACATAGCTTTGCACTTAAACAAACACTGCTATAAAAAGCAAAACACTGCTCGGATCCCCTTAGTCAAGCCAATAAGACCGAATTTATGCCTCCAGAAACCTCCTGCAATTCTACAGCTTACTTTCCATACAGTCAAAATCTTGAGAACCAATAGAGACAACGACACTAATCCATCCACATTCCGATTTTCTAAAAAACAAAGATCCTAACAACCGGCGAATGATCTATACAAATGGAGTAGACCACCAGAAAGTAACTTGCCAGCTAATAAAGCTAAAACCCAACGGCAAACCAGACAGACAATTGAAATAATCTACTGATAACCTTACACTAAGATACTAAAAAATCAACTCCAGCTCCTCTTAAAAACCACAGAAGAAACCCCATACCTCACGCAACCCCTAAACGTCACTCACCGAACTCAACACAATTCTGGAGACATGAGAACATTACTTTCAAAACCAACAAACTTAATACCAAGATTCTTACCTAAAGACTGAGACTCCTCCGCTTCAACAAACGCATCATCCCACTTTTTCTTCAAATCCTAATCTGAGAGAGATCTACCTGATAATTCTGAGGAAACAAGATCAGTTTTCAACAAATTGAAGCTCTTCAATGTGCGATCTCTTTTTCTTCTCTCAACTTTCGAAAGGACTTTGTCTTGAATATCCAAAAGGGAACCGAATTTCTTCTTCTTCTTCTTAAAAATTCTACTGAACATATCTTTATCACTTGAGAAAACTGAAGTAACCCTCTCAGGAGACTTAGAAAAAGACCCCTCATCCACTAATCTGGTTGAAGAAATCTCTTCAAAAGGTTCTTCAAACGGGATCTCCAAAAGCCTTGAACCTATAGCTGATGAATGGGACTGCCACAATTAAACTTCTCTGTTTAATGCCATAAGCCCAACACTATCATCAAAAGCCAAGTTCTTGAGCTCATCAAAAGACAAAAGCGACACATCATGCATATTGACTTCTAGAGCAGCACACTTTTCCACCTCAGGAATCACGTGCCCCCTACAAGCTTCCTCCGAAACATTAAAAGAATCACTCCTCTGACAGAGTGAGGCATGCGTAGCGCCCGCATTACGTTCTGTCTGGGGACAACATCCAACAGCCCATTCCTCTTCGAACAGAGGACCATCACCAGCTTCCTCAGCCACGATCCACCACCAGCAAGTGAGCCATCAATGAATGCTCGAAGCTCTTCGTGAACTTCCGTTGAGATTTTAATTGAAAATAATCTACTGTTGAAGGCAATAGAAACACTATCAGGAATGTCCGAAACATATTGAACTTCCATCAAAATCTTTGCTACATCGAATCTTAACCGATTGCGTGTATCATCATCAACCAATACCACTTTACCCCACAAGCTTCCCAAATCCATGAAAAATTTCTCACTCCACACTGCTAGAGGAACGTCCCTCAAGGAAATCCAGACTTTAAATCGAACTTTGTTTTCATAGTCCTCCAGCATATCCAGCTCGTCGAATCAACGATGAACCCATGCCTCTCTATTAGACCAGCACTCCAGACGATCATTTTCATCATTGAATTGAATGAAAACCAGCAAATCATGCCAAATACTAACTTGCACATCAAACCCTTCAGCAGTGAATGTTGAAAGAATAATGTCTTCATTATACATATTTTTTATTTTCCCCACTAGACAAGATTTTCTCCACACAACCTCCTCCGAAATGCAAATATGCAAGCTTTTTTCATCGTTTTTAGGATTTGGTCTAGAGACTGATTCTTCATCAATCGTAACATGAATCACGTTACCCGGACTTGCTTTAATAGCATGCTGAAAATTATCAACAGCTTCAACTGCCCTTCCTTCAACAAACTTCAACTGGTCTTCCAACATTTTCTTCATGTGTCGCTCGATTTCTTCTTTTTGATAATATGGATATCGATATGGTCGAACGTTCACTGGATTTTTTCGAGGTTCCAAATGAATAGGATGGTCATTATCTCGTGGCGGTGACAGCCCTCTAGGAGGAATGAACACGTCCTCAAACTCCTCAAGTAATTACAGCACTTCTTTATGCACTTTGTCTCTCACAGGAACCTCCCCAGTACTAATTACAAATAATAAAATTCTGCTACTGGTTGTGTATTGATTATCCTCCTTAGTGATTGATATTGAACCGGTTGTGGACCCAAGCTTGTTTCCCCTTTCCACTTATGTTTCTTCCCATCCACATAAAATTCAAATGTGAGTTTGACGTAATCCATGGTGATAGGACCCAACGTAGCCATCCATGCCACTCTCAGTACTACTTAAGTACCTTTCAACGGTAATACATAGAAATCTGTTGACAAGGCAGACCCTTAAACCTTCACTGAAAGGTTACGGATACATCCTTCACTTCTTAATCTCTCATCGTTGCTCACTAAAGCCCCAAAATGAGATACTTTAACAACCTTCAATCCCAAATACTTTGCAACATGTAATTAAATAAAATTATGCGTACTTCCACCGTCAATTAGTATTTAGACTTCCTGCCCTTAGATCAGTCCTTTAATCCGTAGTGTGTTAGACTTCCTGCCCTTGGATCAGTCCTTCAATCCAAACCTTACTCGCTCCTTTGCCGTTATGACCATTTTTTACGTTCTGCCCCAACTGAGAAGTTAACACCGTCAACTATCGCGCTACATATGTAAGGTCTGTCTTTGTTCTTCAGCAGTAGTTTGTAAGGAGGTCAAAATTTGTTCATGACTGGAAATGGCAAACCTTTCGAGATAATGTTCTCGAATAAATTAATTCACGAGATAATGCACTCCCCAGATTAATTGCTCAAATAGGGTGAAATCCACAGTGTTGGTCGTAGGTCGCCATGCCATCCGGGCGACCTACTAGGTCGCCATTTCTTCCCGGCGAGCTACGAGATATTTCGTATGTGCCATGCACGTCCCAACACGCTGGGCATCCGAGGTTGACGCCAGACAGAATAGTGATTATCCTGCAGGCTAGCTCCAACAGATGATTCACAAGAGAAAATTCACCCAAAAAACCAGAGAAAAAGTCTCTAGGATTTAATAAAATATCATAAAATCAAAACAATTCCCAAAATCACTCAACAAGCCGGACTGTTATAGCCAAAAATCGTCTTTATTCGAATCTTGCCAAAAATAAAAAAATCTTGAAAATCACTCTAAATTGAAATTCGAAATAAAATAAGCAATCTCCAAAAAATCCGGCCTAAATCGAATTTAAATTGACTTCCTAACTGACAAGCGAAATATTACTAAAAATAGTAAAAAAAACAAATAAAACTAACGATTCGGAGGGGAAAACGGCAGAATTTGAGGTCGAAAAAAGGGCCAAATGGAGCATAGCTCATGTGGACGGTGTGTGCGTTGAAAGGGGCTTTTTGAATTGGGGTCTTATGTGCGATTTCGACACCCGTAGCTAAAGTTATGGCCAAAAGGCTTAAACGCACTCAAAACGGCCCCAATTGAGGAACATATCACAATCAATTCCCGCCTTTGCGTTGATCTGCCAACTCATGGTATCTCAGCGCCATTAAGGTGCAATCTAAAAGCTCAGCATCATCTGTCTCGGATCCCTCTGCATCAGGGGCCATCCGAGCGAGCTATGCGAGAGCATCCGAGGCCATCCGACCTAGGCCATCCGAGGGGTAGGTCGCCATGCACGCTGGGCTAAGTAACAAATATTACCTACATCGGTAATTAGGCTTTCATGCGTTTACCTAAATTTCTCTAAGTAACAACGATTACCTACATCGGTAAGTAGGCTTTTTAACTACGCTGAAATGGAGGTCGCCATATATGCCGGGCGACCTTATAGGTCGCCATGTGATCCCGACGACCAAACTGGCGAGATGCCTAATTACCGATATAGGTAATGAAGCAGCTCACCACAGCTCGCAGGGACGGCATGGCGACCTCCTTGGTGGCCTGGCGACATATGTTCGAACTGTAGATTTCACCCTATCTCAGCAAATAATTTCAGTTAAACCTTATTTCAACAAATAATTTTTTTCAAAACTCTACATCAACAAATCACCCAACTGGAAATAGTAGTTTGTAGAGCTTTGATGGCGTCAGCGTTGGTCACCATTGTTACATCTCAACGAAAGCACCAATTTGCTGTGTAAGTCAACTGAAATATAAGAAGAACTGAGAAAATAAAAAGATAGAAAGAAATACACATATACTGCCAAATCATGCCCTCCCTTTTACACCCTTCTGTTCTATTGATAATCATGGTCAAGTTTCTAGAATTAGCCAACCACAGAATCTGTTAAATCATTTGTCATTCTTCTCCCTCTCGTGCTCTTCCTGGTTTCTTGGATTGCCGTTGAGGATGAGCTGACCTCTCCTGGTGCTTCTCCTTGTAGCCGAGTTGGCAAAACTGTTTTGTCCTTATCTTTCTCAGTTGTTATATGTGTTCCCTCCATAACAGACTAGTCATAATTGAACTTAAATATAATAAAATTTGGATACAACTTACATATGATTTACACTTTGTGACATTCAAATTTAGGATCTAATCCTAATACTATTGTTGAATTAAGGCGGTGTCAATTAGAATAATTAGTTGAATAGAATTTTGATGAATGGCTTTATGGATTCAAATTTTGTAATTGTATGAAGTTTGGTCGAGTTTATTGAATCCGAAAAGAAAGGCATATATTGCGCGCAAAAACAGATCACACAGAAAAATGAGCAACACCTTCAATTAAAATACAGCAAGAAAATACCGTCATAGGAAAGGAGCAGAGAGTTGCTTATGCAGTTTATAATGGCGAAACGCAGACAACATTCCTGGAATCTCGCTCTCCTTCTCGCTTTTTTCACGCCCTTTCCACTGTATGTATTTAAACTCTCCATGCTTTTAGTCTTTCCCCTTTGCGTTCCATTTTAAAAAGAAATCTGATCTTCACTTCTCATGTCTTTTGCATGCCCAACGCCTTTCATTGGTTTCTCACCTTTTCAAGTTTCCTTCTTTTTCTATTTATATGATTCTCGGGGTTTTGCTCTGTAATTTGTTGCTAACTGGGAGGATACTCAATTCAAGCTTGAAGGGTGTTAGTAGTATAACAGAACTAATAAGTGTGAGTGTGTAGCTGATTGTAATGGGTTTGTAACTTTGCCATGCATGTGGCATTAGCTGTGTGGATTAGTTGTTAATCGGTTAGTAGAGTTGTTATAGCTAACTGCTCATTGAGTGTATATAAAGATGTGTGTACTTCAGTAATAAGAAAGCAAGTTTTCCAGTGTATCTCTCTACGTTAAACTACAATTCTAACATGGTATCTTTCGCCACTGATCTTGGGGTTTTCTTTTTCGCTTTCGTTGTTTGAAGTTCTTTCTTGATGGAGTTCTCTGTCAATGCTAAGTCATTCACTCACAAGAAGGTAAATGTTGTTCTTGACGAGATGAATTTTCTCCTTTGGAAGCAGCAAATTTTTCTCACCATTCGGAGCCATCGTTTGGAACGATTTCTTATCGGTGCTGTGGTGACTCCGCCAGAGACTATTGTTGATGATGATGGTATCGCTCGTGTTAATGAAGCTTATGAAGATTTCGTGGCCCAAGATAGTGCTCTTGCGTCATGGTTGTTATCCACTATTAGTGCTCATGTTCTTTCCCAATTTGTTGCTGTTGAAACGGCGACGACTTTCTGGAATACTGTTCTTTAGTTCTTTGCTAATCGCTCAACGACTGCAGTAATGAGTCTCCACTATAAACTTCAGTCGTTAAAGAAGGGAGGTGATAGTATGCTTACTTACCTTACTCGTGTGAAGGAGGTTTGTGATGATTTAGCATCTTGTTGTAGTGTTGTACCTCAAGTTGAGCACATTGCAAGTATTCTGAAGGGTCTTCCACGAGAATATCAACCCTTTATGGCAGTTATAACTTCCATGAGGGAAATGTTGTCTTTGGATAACATTTACACTATGTTTCTTGATGCAGAAACACAACTTGCTAGTTTTGAAGATTAGTTGAAAACCTTACTGATAAGTGCTAACGTTGCTCAGGGGAAGATCCGAAACTCGCTGATGTCGAGTTCAGGTTATGATCAATGATCTAGAACTCAAACTGGTGGTAGAGGTCGTGGTCGGTCACGGGTGCAATGTCAGCTTTGTGGGAAGATTGGACATATTGTCGATCAGTGTTGACATAGATTTGATGAAGATTTCTCGTGTGTTACTTCTTCTAGTCGTGGATCAAATCAATCGAATAGTAAGGGATCTTCTTCTACATATAACTCGATAGTTTCATCCTCTAATACTGGTTATGAGTGTTGTGCCAAACGCAAATCTGGTTCGACTGTGACTGGTCAACCATAAGTTCATGCTTCTTCAATGTCTTTTGAGCGTTGGGTTGTTGACTCAGGTGCCACACATCATGTGACTTCAAACTCCAATAATATATTGAATCCATCAGAGTTTCTTGGTCCATTTAAACTTTTAGTTGGAAATGGTATGCCTCTTGATGTAGCCTTGGTTGGTCATTCTCATGTTCATGCTCCTTCACGTATGCTTTTGTTGAATGATTTGTTGCATGTTCCTCAAACAACCAAGAACTTGCTTTCTGTCTCTAAGCTTGCTAGGGACAACAATGATTTTTTAGAATTCCATGCAAATAGATGTTGTGTTCGTGATAAGGCAACCGAGAATGTTATACTTCAGGGAAAGGGGCATGAAGGTTTATACTCATTTTCTATGGATAACAACTCCTTAGCAGTTAATCTTGCAGAAGTCAGTACCAGCTTAGCTTCTTCCTCTTTGGATGAACTCTGGCACAGGCATCTTGGTCACCCAGCTATTGAAACCTTAGTGAAATTAGCTAGTGAACTAGGCATCAAAGTTCATTCCAATGTAAATAAAAGTTGTGTAGCATGTCATATGGTAAAAAGTCACAAACTACCCTTTATTACATCAGTTGTTGCTTCTTTTAATCTTGTGTATTCCGATTTATGGGCACCACCTTTTGTGGCATCCAATGAATTTCATTTTTATGTTTCATTTGTGGATGTGTTTACACGGCATACTTGGATTTATCTGTTAAAACGGAATGATGAAGTTATATTGACATTTCGAATGTTTCTAAACCTTGTAGCTAACCAGTTTGGTAGTTCTATTAAAGCTTTACAAACTGACTGGGGAGGTGACCACATGTATTGGCCAGCGAAAGAATCTCACATCGACTAACGTGTTCACACACCTCTGAGCAGAACGGGGTCTTAGAACGAAAGCACCGTCATGTTATTAAACTAGCACTTGTCTTATTAGCTCAGGCATCTCTACCAGTTAAATACTGGTCCTATGCTGTTGTTTCAGCAGTCTACTTGATCAACCGTCTTCCTATTAAAGTTTTACAAGACTTATCTCATTTTGAAAAGCATTATGAAAAAAAACCAGACTACTTCATGATGAGAGTTTTTGGTTGTCAATGTTTTCCCCATCTGAGGTTGTTTCAAAAGAATAAACTATCGTTTACATCTCAAGCCTGCATTTACCTGGGCATTAGTCCTCGACACAAAGGATTTCAGTGTTTGGTGTCTGATGGAAGAGTTTAAATTTCTAGACATATTGTATTTAATGAGTTTGTGTTTCCATTTGCAGGACTATGATTTTATGATTCATTGAAATTTGGTGAATCTGTAATTTCAACTTCTCAGCCCTTACGAGTTGTTGTTGACTTAAGGAATACAAGTCTTCAATATTCACGTGATGTTCCAAATACTGTTGTATAAACTACTGTGAATAGTGGGTTTGATTGTGCTCCAAATAATTATGCATCAGGAAGTATTGTACTTGCAGAATCTAATGATGCTAATGATGCTACTAGTCATAATGAAGTTGACAATGTTGGTGAAGCTATAGATGTTACTGAGTCTGAAAGTGTTGCACCTGCAATAGATACTGGTGATAATCATGGTGAGCCTGACGTTATTGGTATTAATCCTATTGTTACCACTGAATATAATGTTGTTGGGTCTTCATCTCGCATTCATCCTATGATGACATGTAGTAGGTGTGGTATTTTTAAACCTAAAGTTTTTTTGACTGCTATGGATGATGATGTTCCTGCTACAATAAGTGCATCATTACAGTCTCCTCACTGGATTGCTTCTGTACATGAAGAATACAATGTTTTGCAAAAGAATGGTACTTGGTCTTTAGTGAAACTCCCAGAAGGCAGAACTGTAGTTGGGTGCAAATGGATCTTTCGAATCAAACGAAATTCGGATGGGACTGTTCTTCGATATAAAGCTCGTTTGGTTGCCAAAGGGTTCTCTCAGACTCTAGGGTATGATTTTAGAGATACGTTCAGCCCGGTAGTTCGATTTTCCACGTTCAATACGGTTATGTCTATTATTGTCTCTAAGGGTTGGGAGCTTCGACATGTTGATATCAATAATGTATTTCTTAATGGAGATCTAAATGAAGATGTCTACATGCAACAACCTCTTGGGTTTGAGCAAGTTGATGAGAATGACAAGTCTCTTGTGTGTAAACTTCAAAAAGCTTTATATGGTCTTCGACAGGCGCCTCGTAATTGGCATGTAAAGCTCAAAGACAATCTGCTGCATATGGGATTTTCAGTATCTCGAGCAAATCCTTTATTGTTTGTTAAACATGCTAACAATGGATACATTTATATCCTTGTGTATGTGGATGATATAGTTATTACAGGGCAGTCATCTAACCTAATTCAAGAGGTTGTGTCAATGTTGCAGGGCCGTTTTTCACTCAAAGATCTTGGAGATTTAAGTTTCTTCCTGGGTATTGAGGTTAAATGTGTTGATGGCTCAATATTTTTAAGTCAGAAAAAATATGTACTTGAATTGCTTGAGAAGACAGGGATGTTGACTGCTGCAGGATGTGCTACACCTATGGTAGTATCATCTAGACTTTCTCATAAAGCATGTGATCTTCTAAGTAATGCAAGTGTTGTGGGTTCACTTTTGTATGTTTGTCATACAAGACCAGACATATCGTTTAGAGTGGTCCAAGTTGCACAATATATGTATGCTCCACGAGAAGCTCACTTTGTTATTGTGAAAAGGATACTTTGATACTTATGTGGCACTTTAAACTTTGGTCTTCTGTTTTCACCCATTGATAGTGGATTGAATATTTTTTCTTTTGCTGATGCAGATTAGGGAGCTACCATCGATGATCGACGTTCTATAACTGGGTATGGTGTGTTTTTTGGTAAATGCCTGGTTACATGGTGCTCGAAGAAGTAACGGACATTTTCTCGGTCTACAATGGAGACAGAATATAAAAGTGTGGTAGATCTAGCTGCTGGTATAGATTGGATAAATGCTCTTCTGGCAGACCTTGGCATACAGCAGTGTTGTGAACCAGTTGTATGGTGTGATAACACCAGTGCAGTGGCCATGAGCACCAATCCCATCTATCATGCTCAGTCCAAGCACGTGGATATTGATATTCATTTTGTTCGTGAGAATGTGGCAACTGGTCAATTATGTGTGAGTTATGTTCCTGCAATGCACCAAATTGACGATGGATTTACCAAGGAGTTTTGATCCAAAGTGTGTGTTCATCCCTTTAGTCAAGGAAACGAGAAGAAGTAAGGAAAATGTTAGCAGTATAACATAACTAATAAGTGTGAGTGAGTAGTTGATTGTAACGGGTTTGTAATTGTGCCATGCACGTGGCATTAGATATGTGGATTAGTTGTTAATCGGTTAGTAGAGTTGTTAGAGATAACTGCTCATACAGTGTATATAAAGTTGTGTGTACTTCAGTAATAAGCAAGCAAGTTTTTCAGTGTATCTCTCTACGTTAAACTACAATTCTAACAAAGGGAACCAATCCAATTGGTAACTTCTTCAAATTCTTGGGTTATGTTCATATTTTTCATTTTTCTTTTTCTTCGCCAATTGTTTGACAAAAAATCTTGGCATTACCTTAATGGTTAAATGAAATTTTTTATCCTAAAGCTGAGTAGCAAATGGTTTTTTTTCATTCTTTTTACTAGTTGAACTTTAGGAATGTCAAAAATAGAGTGACAAAGGCAGGTAAATTTCTTGTTTCTCAAATCATAATTTATGCACCTCAATACAATTTGCTTTAAAAGATTATACTTTGGGCACTGTTGCTTCTTTGAAGTTCATGCTTTATAAATTAGAATTGTATGACTTGATTGGCGAATCTTTATTTTTGGCAATGGCAATTTGGAGCTGATAATTCCAACTCTAATGTCTCTTTTCATATGCAGGTTGGTGATATGTTGAATATCAAGCTAGAAGAGGTTGTATGTCATTATTCTGAGGAATCATAATTAAGCTCTTGGAAGGGGACAACGACATTATATGAAAAGGTTCATAGAGTATACGAGATTTTAAATACTATCCATAATGAAGGGCAGAGGTCACTTAGCAGTATCACCGCAAATGTCGAGAATGAAACATGGGCTATTAGATATAGGTGATATGTGCACCAAGGTTGGTTGGTTGTTACCAGGCAGTTGAGAAGTTGTTGCATCTATTTTATAGTTGTTACTACAACGGTTAAGTTATTCCAATAGTTAATGCTGAAAGTATGCTAGCTGTGCAATCTAAGTATAGTGTATATAAAGCAAAGTCTTGTAAACATTGAAGTATTTAAGATATCATCAATAAAACAAATTGCAATCTATAGTTCATAGTAGTATTCCAATATGGTATCTTTCACTGAATATCCTGGCCTCTAAGCTCCGGCTGCGGTGATGGCTCTTGACAGTCCGAATATTTCCTCAACTTCTGGAGGAGGCTCGCTGATGTGTTCGGTAGTATTCACTAACATGAAAATGAATGTTGTTTTGGATGAGACGAACTTCTTGCTATGGAAATAGCAAGTGCTGCTTATAATTCGAAGTCATCGCTTGGAAAGATTATTGACCGGTTCGATGCCAGTACCACCAGAGACGGTTGTTGATCAGAATGGTGAGGTCGTTGTAAATGAAGCCTTTGAAGACTTCATGGCCCAAGATAGTGTACTCGCGTCCTGGCTACTGTCCACCATCAGTCCACAGCTGCTACCTCAATTCATTGGAATCAAGACAACGGTTGCTGTACGGAATAAGGTGACTCAGTTTTTTACTAATCGCTCTACCATAGCAGTAATGAACTTGCTGTACAAATTACAATCCCTCAAGAAAAGAGATGACAGCATGTGAGTTTACCTTACCCGTGTTAAAGAAGAGTGTGATGCACTTGAATCGTGTGGGAGTCCTGTTGCCCCAGTTGAGCAGATTGTGAGTGTACTCAAAGGGTTGTCTCGTGAATATCAGTCCTTTATAGTGGTTATAACCACCATGCGTGAAAGGCCTACTCTAGACATTGTGAGCAGTATGTTGGTCGATGTTGAAACTCAGCTTGATAGCTTTGAGTTCTCAGCAGATAGCCTCCTAATGAGTGTTAATGTGGCACAGGCTGCGAATCGTGTTACCTCTGACTCGAGACCCAATCAAGAATTAAATCAGAAATCATATGCCGGTGGTCATTCAGGAGGTCGTGGTCGAGGTCATCCTCGAGTGCAGTGCCAGCTGTATGGTAAGGTTGGTCACTTGGTTCAGCAGTACTGGTATCGGTTTGATTGCAACTTTATTGGTGATGGCAGTGATACACATTGGCATAAAAACTAGTCCTGACGACATCAACTTCGCTGAAAACACACAGTATGACTATTATGGTGAAGGAATAGCTGTTGAACTTCCTCAAGCCAATGTTGTCTCCTCTTCTCATGAGCACTGTGTAATGGATTCTAGTGCTACGCACCATATAACACCGTATGCTACCAAGATTGCACAACCCTCTGATTATAAGGGATCAGGTAATCTCTTTGTTGGCAATGGTGTTTCCATTCCTGTAGAATCTGTTGGTAATACTTTAGTATCCTCTCGATCTCAAGCACTACTGCTAACTAACATCTTACATGTACCTAAGATAACTAAAAATCTACTTTCGGTGTCCAAGCTTGTTAGGGACAACTGTGTATTCCTTGAGTTTCATACCAAAGATTATTGTGTTCGGGATGAAGTCACTGGTAATGTCCTTCTTCGAGGGAAGTAGATTGGAGGCCTTTACTCATTTGAGCTGGCTGATGAAAGGAGTCAATTTGAGGGTCAGGCTAGTACTAGTTTAGTTACTACCTCAGAAGTGTTTGACCTATGGCACAGACGCTTGGGGCATCTCTCTTTTCAAGCTTTGAAAATTGTTTGTAATCAGTTTCATGTAAACATTTAGAATAATGCCAATAAAATTTGCTCGGCTTGTTGTGTTGGGAAAAGTCACAAACTGTCTTTTGAACACTCGAAGACTGAGTACTTTGAACCATTTCAACTTGTTTTTTCTGACTTATGGGGTCCTGCACCTATGCCCTCGAACGGGTTCAGGTACTATGTTGTCTTTCTGGATGCTTGCAATCGACACTCTTGGTTGTACTTGCTGAAGGACAAGTCTCAGCTCATAACTGCGTTCCAAATGTTTAAAAAATATGGTTGCCACATAATTTAATTTATCTGTTAAATCCATTCAAAGCGATTGGGGTGGTGAGTATAGACCACTAAATACTCTACTGGACAAAGAAAGAATTATTCATCGTGTGACATGTCCACATAACTCTGAGCAGAACAGCGTTGTGGAGCGAAAACATCGATACCTGATCGAGCTGACTCTTGTTCTACTAGCTCAAGCTACTTTGCCTTTGAAATTCCGGTCATATGTTGTTATCACAGTTGTATATCTTATTAATCAAACTTCCTACGCGTGTGTTACAAGGTGTTTCACTCTTTGAAAAATTGTTCCACAGACAGCCTGACTACAATTTAATGAAAGTGTTTAGATGCAGGTGTTATCCCCATTTGTGAGCATTTCAAAAGCACAAACTTATGTTTCGGTCTCAGGAATGTATCTTCTTAGGGTACAGCCCACAACACAAGGACTACCAATGCCTCGCAGCAGATGGACGAGTTTATATATCTCGCCATATAAATTTTGATGAATCAGTATTTCCCTTTGAAGACTTACAGTGTACGTGTGGTCCAGCTAGAAAGCAGATGCCTCCATTGGATATAGTGGTGCAGCCACAACACTTATGTGTGCATATGCCTAGAGCTCCTGCATGTATGCATGCTCCTTCCATGGATATATCGACCTCTAGTCACCCTCAGAACTCCCTTATGCTCACTGTCTCCAACGTGTCGTCTACCGAGAACCAGTGCACTTCTCCATCTCAAGCATCTGTGTAATATCCGCAATATCGGGTTAGTGACCAAATTGTAAAATTTCAGAATTTGATGACTAAAGTAGAAGAATGAAATAGTTCAATGATTATTGGATATATATGATGAAGGTTATTTAATAATTATTAAAGGAAATAAAGGGCAAAAAGGTCAGTTGACCAAGAAATGAACTAAAGATGGGATTGGTAAGGATATATACACATGGAAAGGGAGAGAATTCTACAGAGTTCTCTTCTCCTTTCTTCTTCTTCTTTACGTGGAAGCCAAGAGCAAAGGTAAGTTTGATTTAGCTTTTGATTTCTCGAAAGTTTTAAGTTGGATTTGAGTCTTTGGGGGTTATATAAGCTTATCGAAAGCTTATATAAGTTTAAAATACCAAAGAGAGAGAATTAGAAAGGAATTTCTATTAAGGGTTTATAAATGAACTTTTGTTATAGAAAGGTTTTTGAAGTTCTAAAGTTGGATTTGACTTGTCAATGGTCTAATTAAGAAGTTAGAAGTAATTGAATGGAATTTGGAACATGTTAGAAATTGAGTATGATTCTTGAATTTCCATATGAAAGATGGAATTTAGAGGTTAAAGATGAGATAAATGAATATTAATGAGTTTAATTATGTATACGTAAGTTAGGAATATGAAAGGGGTTGAAATATGAAGGATTTAATCCAAAAAGAATGAATTTTCGGGTTCAAGAAGAGGATTCTGGGCAGAGTGCATCGATGCATATTCATAGTGCACCGATGCATCAAGGTTAAAACCCAGAAATTGTTTGAAGGTGTATCGATGCACAAGTAGTGCATCGATGCACTCTTTTAATCTAAAAACATCGAATGCAATTGGTGCATAGATGCATAAGGCATGCATCGATGCATCCCAGTAATAAACAAACATCGAATGTATTTTATGCACCGATGCACAGGTAGTGCATCGATGCACCGATAGGGAATGCATCGATACACTGTGCAGTGCATCGATGCATACCTTCATTAAAAGATGAAATATGCTTTTCTTTTAGCCTAAGAAGTGACAATTTAGAAGATACCAATTAGTATACTGATATGTATTAATGTATTATTATGATGTAGATATAGAATAAAGCTTGTTCCGGGACAATCTAAGGATTAAGATTGATTCAAAACAAACAAGGCTCAGGTGAGTGCATATTAATTCGTTTATGGTGCTAAATGGAAACAAGACTTGTGACAAGTCTATTTCCTATGTTTAATGCATGAATATATGATTATATGTATATGCATGACATAAATTGTATGTATGCATGATTATATGTGTTAACATGCTTTTGAATGAAAGATATGAAAAGTGAGATAAACAAAGTATGGTTGATATAGGGTAATATAAGAATAGCTCATATGTTATATGATAAAGATGGAACCATATAGGAACATTAATTGAGTACTTGATAATAAGTCATAAGGTTATATGCATAGGTAATATAAGTTATAAGATGAGAATATATAGGAATATCAAATAAGTTATGAGATAAGTTATGTGACATGATATATATATGAGTTTATGTGATATAAAAGTGTATAAGTGAAATAACATGATAGGTGATAAAACCGTAAGCCTATATGATTATGTGTTATATGTTACATGATATGACATGCGAGTTACATGAACAAATGAGAAATGATATAAGTCATATGAAACGATCTACGTGAATACATGCACTTGTGATACATGTGATATGAGATATATGGTTACACATACATGTGGTATGTGATAGAAGAGAAATAACAAGTGATATGAAATGTTATAAATGATAATGCCCATGTTATGTGATATGAGAGCTAGGGGTATAGTTGGCATACCAAGAGTCGAGGGTTTACCTATGTCTTTCGAGACATATGGACAGTTTACCTAGGTTCTTCGGGACCTATGAACAGTTACCGAGGATCTTTATGACCTCTGGACAGTTACCGAGGATCTTTATGACCTCTGGATAGTTATCGGGGTCTTTGTGACCTCTGGATAGGTCCTTCGGGACATTTATATGAGCTGTGGTGATAGCATAGTGGTGCACAACCTCAATAGACTCACATATCTACAGTTCTCACAGGTGCACATGGGCTAATAAGAGATAACATGGAATGTAATGTATATGATATATGTGTGTTAGTGATTAATGTATATGCTATAAGATATATGATATGAGCTTAATTGATCATATAAACAAGAGAATAGAAAATATGAAAGGTGATAATATGATAATGATAGGAAAGAAGACAATTATATGTATGCGTGGATATATATATATATATATATATGAAAGGTGCATAGTAGGAATTATTATATGTATATGTGGGTATGATGCTTGTATGTGATATTTTAGTAGAAATTGTTCAAGCATGATTACGAGTTAGAGTTTTATTATATATTTTATGCCTCACTAAGTCTTTGACTTAGCGTGTAAGTGATTTACACATAGGTTTCGAGAAGAGTAAAGAGCAATGTGGAGCAAGACAGGTCAGTTCTCCTTACTAAAGGCCAGATCAGAAAAGAGGTGAATAATATGTATTTTAGTATATAAAGTTCTAGTTGGCATGTTTTCAAAAGAATATATTGTTTAAGCTATGAACAGTTTTATAAATGTTTCGAATAGTTATATGTAAATAAATAAGTGAAATATACATGCTCTGATTGGTTTTGTAATAATGAAAATGTCTTTTATGTAAATTAGTCATTTATATGTTATAAAAGTTTTAAATTACTCACTATTTTATACAAGTACATATTTTAAAAGGTCAATGTGACACCTCGAATTCGTATCAGGATTGGATACGGGTTGGGGTGTTACATTTAATGGTATCAGAGCTATGGTTTAGCCAATTCTAGGCATAAATCGAAGTAAAAAGTGTTTTAAATAGTATACATGCCAACATAGAGTGAATAATTTCTGATCTGATAGTGTAAGGAGTGTATTGTCTTGCTAATAGAATTAAAATGTTATGTTATAATAGATGTATGATCATGAGAGCTTCCAAAATGAAGCACAAGGTAATAGACTGAAGGTAATAGCATTCACTTGCCCTGGCCAGGCAGGGAGAAGAGCGAAAAACCTCAGGAAGTGCCTATATAAACTTAGGGAATGTCTTCACCATGTTGAAGAATATTCTGATGAATTTTCAATTTATATTTTTTAACTCATAGAATGAATGTATCGAATTAGTTTAAAAGTTAGGAGAACCCGAGTTCAAGGATGGATTTGAGGAAGGTTCTGCTGTTACAGACCTATGGTTAGATGATATGATAGAAGGTTTTTATTTCTCCAAAGAGGAGAAATTAAATTGAGTAGTTTCGTTACTACTTTGACAAGTTAGAGTATGGCAGATAAATGAAGCTCAAATATATGAGCTTGAAGCAAGGGAATTACCGATGCATGTGTATGAAAGTAAGTTTGATAAGTTAAGCAGATTTAGTGTTGAATTGATTCTGATTAAGAAGGATAAAAAGGATACATGTGATTGATTGTTTAAGACTTGTGCCTTAAATTAAAAGAGTTTTACTGGTTTTGAAATTTTTCTCATTTCAAGAAATGGTTGATCGTGTTAAAGCTCTAGAGAGAGCTAAGAATAAAAGGATTGGGAAAAAATATCAGATGATTAAGAGAATTAGTGCTTCATAGAATTTTAGCACCATCAAAGAAAGCTAGAGATTTTGGTTCAACTTTAAACCAGACATGTATTAGTTGTATTCTCCGTCAGAGAATCAAATCAGATGAGTGTTCGACAGACTCCAACAGTAGGTTTGATCTTGAAAGATTAAACAAAGAGTTAATTAAGGATAAGTCAGGGTTAAAGACAACCCTTGTGAATTGGGTTAAAAGCTCTTTTAGAAGTTATGTAAATCAAAGCAGAAAAAGTATTTTAAATGGATTAGATGAGTATTGAAATCTGGTGATTTTTTTGAAACAAGTGGAGAAAACATAAGTATAAGAATGGTAAAGAATAAGGTTTTGTGCAAGTAAAGTTGACTATCAAAGTAATGAAAATGTGATAAGGAGTGATAGTTAAGGATAAATATATGTGATATAAAAGAGCATGGGAGTATGAAGAACATGATATGGTTTAGTTATGTATAAGACAATGCGGATTATAAAAGGATAAATGGATAAAGACCAAGGAATGGATTAAGTGTTTTGCTAGAAATTAAATAATGTGAAGGATAAGAAGTATTTTAAATGTATCAAGTGAGGTAGATACTGTTTTTTTTATTTAAGATGGAAAGAGTTAGCGTTGGCTAACAAGATTATGGGACGGAATCTATTGAAATTTCAAGATTTCAAGATATGGTAGGTTATGATAACCAAATATGAAGTGAATCTGGATACAGTTGTATGTTGTGATTATAGTAATGTGATAGAGTGAAGGAAGTGAGGATTCAAATGTTTGAGTAAAACTAAGGATTGATAAGAAGAGTTTAAGTATGGGTACATCAATGATCAGTTTATAAATAAAGGAAGTTAGAATGTTAAGCTTGAATAATGGAAGTGACATGGTGTATGAGATTGAATGTTTATTTGATTAGTTGAGTAAACTATTGTTGAAATAATTTCGACTGCAAAGAATGTATATGAATGGTTCGATGAAGGTTTACGTTTTAGATTGGAAGAATCGATGTTGACTAACAGAGTTATAAGATAGTAGTGTATTAAAGTTAAAGGATTAGAATATGATTTAGGTTGTTGATTGATGAAAATGGATTGAAGTTACTGGTTGTTGTTTAAATGATAAGTGACATGATATAAATATATATATATAAGGGAAAAAGGTAATTGAAAAGCTAAAGGATTGAAAAGTAAGTTTCTGATGATGACAAGAAAGATTAATTAAATGAAGCAACATGAGAACTTTAGAAGATATGTTTCTATCAAGATGTCCAGTGAAAATTCAAGGACGAATTTTTAAAAGGAGGGGAGATTTGTAACATCCGCAATACCGGGTTAGTGACCAAATTGTAAAATATCAGAATTTGATGACTAAAGTAGAAGAATGAAATAGTTCAATTATTATTGGATATATATGATGAAGGTTATTTAGCAATTATTAAAGGAAATAAAGGGCAAAAAGGTCAATTGACCAAGAAATAAATTAAAAATAGGATTGGTAAGGATATATACACGTGGAAAGGGAGAGAATTCTCCAGAGTTCTCTTCTCCTTTCTTCTTCTTCTTTACGTGGAAGCCAAGAGCAAAGGTAAGTTTGATTTAGCTTTTGATTTCTCGAAAGTTTTAAGTTGGATTTGAGTCTTTGGGGGTTATATAAGCTTAAGGAAAGCTTATATAAGTTTAAAACACCAAAGAGAGAGAATTAGAAAGGAATTTCTATTAAGGGTTTATAAATGAACTTTTGTTATAGAAAGGTTTTTGAAGTTCTAAAGTTGGATTTGACTTGTCAAGAGTCTAATTAAGAAGTTAGAAGCAATTGAATGGAATTGGGAACATGTTAGAAATTGAGTATGATTCTTGAATTTTCATATGAAAGATGGAATTTAGAGGTTAAAGATGAGATAAATGAACATTAATGAGTTTAAGTATGTATATGTAAGTTAGGAATATGAAAGGGGTTGAAATATGAAGGATTTAATCCAAAAAGAATAAATTTTCGGGTTCAAGAAGAGGATTCTGGGAAGAGTGCATCGATGCATATTCATAGTGCACCGATGCATCAAGGTTAAAACCCAGAAATTGCTTGAAGGTGTATCGATGCACAAGTAGTGCATCGATGCACTCTTTTAATATAAAAACATAAAATGCAATTGGTGCATCGATGCATAAGGCATGCATCGATGCATCCCAGTAATAAACAAACATCAAATGTATTTTGTGCACCGATGCACAGGTAGTGCATCGATGCACCGATAGGGAATGCATCGATACACTGTGCAGTGCATCGATGCATACCTTCATTAAAAGATGAAATGGGCTTTTCTTTTAGCCTAAGAAGTGACAATTTAGAAGATATCAATTAGTATACTTATATGTATCAATGTATTATTATGATGTAGATATAGAATAAAGCTTGTTCCGGAATAATCTAAGGATTAAGATTGATTCAAAGCAAACAAGGCTCAAGTGAGTGCATATTAATTCGTTTATGGTGCTAAATGGAAACAAGACTTGTGACAAGTCTATTTCATATGTTTATGCATGAATATATGATTATATGTATATGCATGACATAAATTGTATGTATGCATGATTATATGTGTTAACATGCTTTTGAATGAATGATATGAAAAGTGAGATAAACAAAGTATGGTTGATATAGGGTAATATAAGAATAGCTCATAGGTTATATGATAAAGATGGAACCATATAGGAACATTAATTGAGTACTTGATAATAAGTCATAAGGTTATATGCATAGGTAATATAAGTTATAAGATGAGAATATATAGGAATATCAAATAAGTTATGAGATAAGTTATGTGACATGATATATATATGAGTTTATGTGATATAAAAGTGTATAAGTGAAATAACATGATAGGTGATAAAACCGTAAGTCTATATGATTATATGTTATATGTTACATGATATGACATGCGAGTGACATGAACAAATGAGAAATGGTATAAGTCATATGAAACGATCTACGTGAATACATGCACTTGTGATACATGTGATATGAGATATATGGTTACTCATACATGTGGTATGTGATAGAAGAAAAATAACAAGTGATATGAAATGTTATAAATGATAATGCCCATGTTATGTGATATGAGAGTTAGGGGTATAGTTGGCATGCCAAGAGTCGAGGGTTTACCTATGTCTTTCGAGACATATGGACAGTTTACCCAGGTTCTTCGGGACCTATGGCCAGTTACCGAGGATCTTTATGACCTCTGGATAGTTACCGGGGTCTTTGTGACCTCTGGATAGGTCCTTCGGGACATTTATTTGAGCTGTGGTGATAGCATAGTGGTGCACAACCTCAATAGACTCACATATCTATAGTTCTCACGGGTGCACATGGGCTACTAAGAGATAACATGGAATGTAATGTATATGATATATGTGTGTTAGGGATTATTGTATATGTTATAAGATATATGATATGAGCTTAATTGATCATATAAATAAGAGAATAGAAATATGAAAGGTGATAATATGATAATGATAGGAAAGAAGATAATTATATGTATGCGTGGATATATATATATATATGAAAGGTGCATAGTAGGAATTATTAAATGTATATGTGGGTATGATGCTTGTATGTGATATGTTAGTAGAAATTGTTCAAGCATGATTACGAGTTAGAGTTTTATTATATATTTTATGCCTCACTAAGTCTTTGACTTAGCGTGTAAGTGATTTACACGTAGGTTTCGAGAAGAGTAAAGAGCAATGTGGAGCAAGACAGGTCAGTTCTCCTTACTAATGGTCAGATCAGAAAAGAGGCGAATAATATGTATTTTAGTATATAAAGTTCTAGTTGGCATGTTTTCAAAAGAATATATTGTTTAAGCTATGAACAGTTTTATAAATGTTTCGAATAGTTATATGTAAATAAATATGTGAAATATACATGCTCTGATTGGTTTTGTAATAATGAAAATATTTTTTATGTAAATTAGTCATTTATATGTTATAAAAGTTTTAAATTACTCATTATTTTATACAAGTACATGTTTTAAAAGGTCAATGTGACACCTCGGATTTGTATCAGGGTTGGATACGGGTTGGGGTGTTACAATCTGTGCCTACTTCCACAGTTTTTGACCCTAATGAAGTAACAAGCCATGACTCTCAGGTGCCTGAACATTCAGTAGCTGAGCCAACTGCGCTGTTGCGATTGAATACAACAATTAATACTCATCTGATGTACACACGTAGCAAAGTTGGTGTCTTAAAGCCTAAAACCTTAATCAGTAATTATGATGAAGTAATTCCAGAAACTATGCACGAAGCATTTCAATCCAAAAAATGGATTGTTGTAGTCCATGATGAACTCAATGCTCTTCAACAAAATAGAACCTGGGCTCTGGTTCAACTTCTAGAAGGGAGGTCTGTTGTAGGATGCAAGTGGCTCTTCAAAATTAAGAAGAACGGTGATAGTACTGTGCAGAGACACAAGGCGCGCCTGGTTGCTAAGGGGTACTCATAGGAACCAGGGCAAGACTCTCAGGAAACCTTCATTCCTGTGGTTCGTTTCTTTACAATCAACATCATCTTGTCCTTGGCAGTATCGAGGAAATGGCCACTTTGAAAAATTGATGTCAACAATGTGTTCCTCAATGGTGAACTGGCTGAAGATGTGTTTATGAAGCAGCCGCCTGGATTTGAGGTGTGTGATCCTGATGGCAAGCCTCTTGTTTGCAAGTTACAGAAGGCGCTCTATGGCTTACGACAAGCACCACGCAACTGGAACACCAAGCTTCGCAATAGCTTAATTGCACTGGGATTTCGAGAGTCCAAAGCTGACAATTCCCTGTTTGTTAACAATCAAGCTGACACTCGCACGTTCATCCTTGTTTACGTTGATGATATTATACTAACAGGAGAATCGTTCAATTACATTCAACGTGTCATATGTGAACTCAACAAGCAGTTCTCACTCAAGGACCTTGGTGACTTGTCTTACTTTCTGGGCATTGAGGTCAAGCGGTATGCTAACTCTATTATTTTGAGCCAAAAGAAGTTTGTGTTAGATTTGTTGGAAAAAGCGAAGCTGACTCGAGCCAACCCCACTACCTCGTCCATGGTTGTAGCCAACAAACTGTCTAAGGATGAAGGAAATTCGTTGGTTGATACTTATGATTTTCGAAGTGTTGTTGGATCCTTGCTATACGTGTGCCACACTCGCCCTGATGTTGCTCTCAGTGTGAGCAAGGTTGCTCAATATGTGCAAGGTCCTCGTGAATCACATCTTATGGCGGTTAAAAGGATCCTACGATACTTGGCAAGCACAGTGGACTATGCTCTAGTGTTTTCTCCTGTCGGTTCTAACCTTTCCATCACTGCATTTGCAGATGCAAATTGGGGAGGTGATGTGGATGACAGACGGTCAATGTCTGGCCACTGTGTGTTTGCTGGTAACTGCTTGGTGTCATGGTTGTCAAGGAAGCAAAAGATGGTCTCTCGATCAACCATAGAGGCTGAGTACAAAAGCATTGTTGATGATGTTGCAAAAGTCACTTGGGTGAATGTTGTACTTGCTGATTTAGGTGAAGCCTCGAGTACGATACCAACTATTTGGTGTGATAACTCGGGTGCTATAGCAATGAGTGATAACCCGGTTTATCATGCACAGTCCAAGCATGTAGATCTCGATGTGCACTTTGTGCGAGAAAAGGTGGTTGCCAAACAACTACAAGTTCAATACGTGCCAGTTTCTCATCAGATTGCTGATGGATTTACCAAACCACTAGCTAGAGGTGCTTTTGAATACTTTCGTGATCGGATTAAGGTTCGTTTAGTTGAAAAACAAAGGAAAAAATAGGGGGAATGTTGGATGTAGGTGATATGTGCACCAAGGTTGGTCGGTTGTTAACAGGCAGTTGAGAAGTTGTTGCAGCTATTGTATAGCTATCACTACAACGGTTAAGTTGTTACAGCAGTTAATGCTGAAAGCATGCTAGCTGTGCAATCTAAGTATAGTGTATATAAAGCAAAGTCTTGTAAACATTGAAGTATTCAAGATATCATCAATAAAACAAATTGCAATCTATAGTTCATAGCAGTATTTCAATACGGGCCAATAGGTATTACCGATATGCTTCGACTTCTAATGGTTTATTTTTCATATATCTCTGAATTGTTATCTTGTTGGAGTTCTCTCTTGTTAATTGTATGCACGCTCATTTTGTTGGCATGAATCTGATTTATGTACTCTCTACATGTCCAAGTTTGGAAAGACAAGAGGTTCGCAGAATTGCCGAGCAATGAGATGAACCGATAACCACAACAAAAACTTCTGATCTGGATATTGATTTGTTGCTTTTCTTTGAACTTGAGTTTCTAGATGTCTCCTAATTTATGTACAGTACCAAACTACTAATGGATTTTTTTGCATTCATGTTTTTTAAATTAATATGATCATATTTAGCACTTTAAAAGTGAGTATTCTCTTGTCAATTTGAGGACAATATCACTCTTTCGTCAGGCTATTTAAAGGGAACGAAAAGCATCCACGTGTAGTTGGAAGATCTGGACCTCTTATATCCGGAACAGCCTATTGCATTTCTTCGTTCAGCATGATATTGCTGAATAAAGTTGTTCTCTCAAGCTATAACTTCGATGCAGGAATATCATTGATGTTTTATCAGGTACGTAACTGCATCTCAATAGTTTAATAGCATTGTAAGTCTGCAAAAATGTTGTCATGAGTATCACAAGTTAACCTCTGCTTTATCGTGTTATTAAATTGAAACTGAAAAACCTGCAGCACACTTAGCATCTTTGAACATTTCCCCGGCAGCATTAATCTCGACTGTAATCACCTTTCAATGTTTTATTTCATGAGAACCTTAAAATTTTGTCAGTGGAAGCTCATTATGTATACTGTATCAATGCAGAATCTGATAGCTTGTCTAATCATTGACATATTGGGTCTATGTCGAGCGATTTCGGTCGAAAAGCTCAATTGGAGGCTGATCAGGGTTTGGGTTCCTGTAAATATAATCTTTGTCGGCATTCTTGTGTCCGGAATGTATAGGTATGTTATATGCCTCTAGCATATTCCTCGAATTATTTACACAAAAAGTGAAGAGAAGTGGAATCCTAACTATAACATTTTGTGTTTTCTGTTACAGTTTAAAACACATAAATATAGCAATGGTGACCATTCTGACGAACATGACAAATATTTTAACAGCAATAGGAGAATATTATTTTTTTCGAAAACATCAAAATCTGAAAGTCTGGACAGCCATGTTTATGATGGTAAAGTTACTCCTAAATGACCTCCATCTGATTCTTTAGCGCATAAATAAAGTCAAAACTCTTCCATAAATATGAACTCCTCTCAAATAGAGAAACTCTCTTATAATCATGAAATTAAAATTTCCCTTTAGTCCGAAATTTTACAGAGACTTATGTGTCCTTTTGCTGCAGATTATCTCTGCTGTCAGTGGTGGTATTACAGATCTCTCATTTGATGCCACAGGGTATACTTGGCAGATTTTAAATTGCATCTTAACAGCTGGCTACTCGGTATGCCTTGAATGTATTCATTATTCAGGCAACTCATGATTTTGAGATCTCTAATTTCTAGTTTAGACTTCAGAAACGATGGTCTTTTTGCAGATCTATTTGTACTTTATGATTACCTTATGAGCTACGTTTGAAATGGTGACAGCTTACGCTGTGGCTAGTCATGGATAAAGCTAAGCAGGCAACCAAATCAGGATCACTTAATAGAGTGTCCATGGTTTTTCTGAATAATTTCTTGTCTCTACCCTTTGCCATCTTCTTGATGTTTGTTTTGAACGAATGGGAATGTGTAATGAACACGTGAGTATCATCTTGCAAGTATCATCTTCTGCATTCTGACGATTTCAGTTTTTGTTTTTCAGCAATGTGATTAGATTGCCAATGTTTTGGGTTTTGGCAACAGCTAGTGGGTTGCTTGGTCTTGCCATTAGCTTCACTTCCATGTGGTTTTTACATCAAACTGGACCAACCAGTTACAGATATTTGGTTTTGTATCAAAAAGGAGTGCCTCTAGGAAATATATGGTCCATTGATATTCTTTATGTTCATACGTACTCCACAGGTGTTGTACTATATTAGTTTCGTGATCTTCCATTACACACGTCTTTAATCTTCAATCATGCATCGTGCAGTGTATCCTTTATCCGTTCTGGAATGTTACAATCACAGTAACAAAGACATTTTATCCTTGTTTTACAAGGTTCCCATCTCTATAGCCGGACTCGCGTTGTTCAAAGTTCCAGACAGTGTACCGAACCTGTTCAGCATACTTTTCGGTAAACAAGTCGACTCCGCATTTACTATTGAACAAAATGCTTACGAAACTTATATCGTCATCTTACATCAATCGATGCATGCTCCATCCAGGTTTATTTGCCGGAATAGTATTTGCCAGAGCCAAAAGGTCATGATCCAAGAACAAGACCTTGGATGAATGAGATGAAGCAAACACGGCTTCTCTCCTTCTGTAAGGATACATACATAAAACTTCTCAAAATGGTAGGAAACAAAAATTTGATTGCAAACTCAAAGGAGTAAACACACAACTTCAAATACACGAAAGGTCAATAGTTAACACAATAGTCGTCATTTTCATTTGTTTAGGGCTTGTTTTTCCTTTTTGAGGGAACAACCAAGAGAAAATGTTATACATATATAGGAATTATGAGCAATTCCCTTGTAACTTTATTATTTTTCTAATAACATGTAACTTTATTCTTTCTCCTACCATTTTTATTTTTTCCTTTGTTTTGGGTATTTATGGACAAAGGCAGATAATGGCTGCCAAGTTGCTAGCTTGATTCTCTATATTACCAAAATTGTGTAATAAAACTTTAAACCTCCATCAACTTCTTTGATATTAATACTAAAAATTCACAGTTGATTTTCAAGTATGAGAAAATAAAATCCAAATTGGATTTTTATCTCCAAGATATATATATATATATATATATACACATGTCCCCTAAATTTTACAATTCATTCATATTAATCAATTACAATGTACAACTCATAAATAACATCTATTTGTTTTGCAACATGTTCTACAACTTGATTTACAATGATATTAATCAATTCATTCATGTTTTGCAACATCTTCAATCAGAGGATACTAAATCATGTTTGATCTCGTCCTCTTTTATGTTACACCGACAATGATATTAATCAAACTAAACTCAATCGGTTAAGATTTCATTATCATAGATTGGAGAAGAATATCATAACTATCACCGTCTCTTCAATCTTCACCTTAAAAAGAAGATTGTTAGTTTGTGTTTAGCAGAAGGGAAAAACAGAAGGAAAATGCCTTGGTCCATGTCGTATATTAGCATTAATTAATTTGGGCTGTGTTGGGTGGATAGATGTTTAGAGTAGAGACAATAACAACATTACAGCCTCGGTCTCTTCGGGTGGCAATTCACGTAAACATTTGCATGTGCAGCTCAATCCCTATTCCAAAAGCCTTTTGGAGCTTCCATTTGTTTTTGCATGAATCGCCTTCCCTGCTTAGCTTCTTTAATGCTACCAACTGCATTACTGACTTTTTATTATCAAATCAAATTAAACTTTAAACTGGTTTAATTAAAGGGTAAATGACCTGTTTTGAGAAAATTAACAGTAATGCTAACATGATCTTTTTTATTTATCTTTCAATGTTGATGTGGTATTACCTCATGGTGACACGTCAATATTAGTTGTAATTAGTTAATTATCAAGTTGTTAATTCAGTTCAACTATATTGAATGTTCGTTGAAGTTGAAGTTGAGTCTTTACTAGTACAATAGGTTAAAAAAGACTATGCTTTTGTAATTAATTTTATATTAAGTGATAATCTTTAATTCCCTCCTACTTGTTTTAACTATAATTTTCTGTTCAGAAATCAAACAACCATGTTCGTTGATATCTCTCTTCCTCATTCATTGTCGTCGTTCGGCAGTGTCCGTCCACCATGCCAGAGCATTAACTTTTCTCATAGTCAATATCATCGATAACTTTTTCACGGCGGATGACTGCTTCGGTCATAGAAATTTAATTGAATTATGAGAGTTTAAATCAAAACATACATGTATGATAAAATATCTAATCAAAATTATACAAGAACAGTAGTGCAATTAATCTATGGTCAAGATGTGATCAAAGTATTCAAGAAGGGACCCATTTCACAGTGTAATTAGACAAAAATGAATGGTTCCGCTATTATTGTTATGCCATTGAATTTTATAATTGCAATACATAAAATCAATTAATTTAATCGTCGCAGACTGCATTCTATAACAGGAGAAAAGTATGCAAAATCAAAAGGAGGGTCACCAAAAGCATCTGCAAATACAATATGTGGTCGAAACGCACATTTGATAGTTTGGACACCCCATTTCAACTTTTTTGAAAGCTAAAATGGAAAATGATTTTTGTATCGACCAAAATGGAACACTACTTGCAATTGGTCATGAGGTTTCGTGTAAACTCAGAAAAAAATATATCAAGTACATCGATAAATATATATATTTACTGTTGATCCCTTTCTTAAAAATTACTTTCTATTCAAACTATGAAACGAGTGTATAAGATTTTATGGAATTAAGATTGAAATGAAAAAGGTGGATTTTGGGATGAAAGAACGACAAACCAACTATTGAAATATCCATAAACAGCAGATCCGAGAGTGCTCGTGCAAAGGGCACGGCACAGTGCTAAACAAGTCTCCCGCTGTCGCCAACTTTACTGTATTTTCCGGTATTCTTCACCTGCATACCCATCCCATGCACCCACCTGTCCCCAATCACCTCGCCATATTTTTACGCCTCGTTTAAACAACACACAAGTTTCAGAAACAACCCCAAGTTGCTTCAATCCCATACATGATTTCCCCTTTTTATAACTTCAGATCATATTATATTAACTTTAAGCAAAAACGAACCGGATCGAACTCATCATGGAAAGCTTTATGTTCCTTATTTTATAAACAAAATTCGTGAATAAAAAACAAACAAATTAAAGGGGGGGGGGAGGGTTAATATATTTTTCTAATGTTTTATTTCTTGTGTTGTTTTATAATTTTCGAGATTCTTCGAAGGTGTCCGGGGAGTCAAGAGGGAAACAAGTGTCTTCCCCACCGGTGTTCCATAGAAAATGAGCATAATTCGCGGCGTGATACGAGTTACTAGGATCCGCCGACAACGCTTCCAAGAAAGTTTCCTCCGCCGCGCACAAATCATTCCGAGCTCTCCACAAAAAGCTCGCGTATTTACTGTAAGCCTCCGCGTCCACCGCCTCCACCCCGATTGCTTTCTTGAAGTACTCTTCCGCTCTATTTTTCCAAACCAAGAAAAAAAATCGTTAGTCAAAACAGCTGTAAAACGAAAGTGAAGTTTAACTCAACACACGCATGCTACGGGGAAAAAATCTTAATTTTTTCTAAGTCAAAAACTAGAGCTAATTCACATAAGCGCGTGAAGGATCACGTGCATGAAAGGTGATAGATTGAGATATTTACGATTCTGCCATGCCAACATTATAAACCCTGCTGCTCCACCACACATTCCCCCATCAGATATTCAGGGAAACGACAAAGGTTTTATAATTTTTTAATGTAGGAGGACCAAACTGAAAATTTGACCTAAATTATTTGAAGAGCAGTCTGCGACTAAAGGCCAAAGAAATAGATATCATTGTAATTTCCTAATTCAGTGAATCAATCGGCTGCTCAGTGATTTGAGTCGGTGTAGTACAATTGCATCTTGAATCTCGGTACCCAATTTGTTAAAAGAATTTAAATTTTGGGAAATAATTATGATCTTATTGTAAATGAAAATTGAATGAAAAGATGAGAAAGATTCAGTACCTGTCGTAATCATGTGCAACAAAATACAGAAACTGAGCATAATTGGCAAGGAGGAGAGCGTTGTTAGGCTCTTGTAACAACCCGGTTTGATAAAGCAGCTCGGTTCTGAAATAGTCTTCGTACTCACCGTCCGGTTCGATCTTTGCCGTCACCGGCGAAACGAATCTCTGAACTATATCGTGATCGAGTGTTTCGTAGACTGAAGCTAACATTTTTGAAGCTTCGTCGACCATGGAGTTCCAAAGAGTAAGCTCGTCTTCTCTGGTTACTCTATCTAACGTTGAATCTCTTCGTGTTTCGCCCGTTGTTCCTGGAGATGATAACTGGGACGCACCGTTTGGAACAATGGTACTGAATTGGTCTGCTTTTTCAAACCATCCGTCGCCTTCTGTTCCGCTGGCGACAGGACGGACTTTTCCACCTCCGCCGTTGTTTCCGCCGATAGAAGCGGTTTTCCCGCTCGACGATGATACTGAAAATGACTTTATGGACGAAGAATCGAACTTGGAATGCTTCTGATCTTGATCATCAACCATGGAAACATAAGTCCCCGACGTCGGATTCGCGGCGGCAGCTGCAGCGAGAGCAACGTTGCTTCCCATGGAATGAACGGAGTAATTGGCTAATAGGATCATCACATAAACCATTAAAGTGGGTGTGTGAGAGAAAACCTGTTGAAACAACCAAACGAACGAAGCGTGCATCTCCTTTTGAACTCTGACAAGAATCCCTTGTAAATCCTCGTAATACAAAAGCTCTCGCATTTGCAAAGTGTAACTATGAAGCTCCCGGATTATAAAAACCATGGAAGAAAACGCCTTCTTCACTGAACAATAAGCCGTTTCCCCTGCCTCTCGAAACCCCTCTTGCCATTGTATTTTCCTCTTAATCATTCGCAGTGAAACCGGAAGATCAACGCTGTTGGCTTTACGTTCTATGCTTGACGATTCTATTTGTTCTCCTCTTTCAACCCACGACGATTGTTCGTCCAATCCCAAAGATTCCGCAACGGAATCGGAAACGGAAACGGAAACGGATTCCGTTTCCTGTTCCCGTTCGGAATCTAAATCATTTCCGTTACTTCTGCTGGTAGTGGTGCCATCATTGTCCAATAACTGAAATATAAGGGCCAATTCTTGAATCTTTTTCGAAAACTCCTCATCGGAAAAGGAGTCTAAGGTTGCGCTGCAAGCTCTACGTAAAGTTCCGGATCTTGGTTTCTCGCGCGACCGGGACCGCTGGATACTGGTGGGGTTTGAACCAAACAGAGCCGACCGGTTCACTCTTTGAACGGTCTTGAGAATAAGAGCGCCGTCGCTAAGGCAACGCCTCGGAAGGGAAGGCGAAGAGATTGCTGAAGCTAAAGCTTGGGAGAAAGATGGTGGCTGAGGAAGATTTGGCTTTGACCATTGTAAACGCGCCACCGTCACCGCAACTTCCAACACCATTTGTTAAAGCTTTCGAAAAGCTTAGCAAATTCAAAAGCTTGCTGGAAAACAACTTTCTAGTTCAGAGTAAACTTTACCCTTCACTAAGAACCTGAAACTTTATTAAAAAGGAAAAATATACATTAGAAATTGAAATTGGAAAATCAATTTGAAGAAATAGAGAAAGTATTTCACAATTGGGATCTCCAAAACCACATTGGATATCATGAAAATTGGATCTCAAAACTCGAAAACAGTGAGACTGGAAATTTTCTAAGACTCATTTTTTTATGAAGAAACCAACTTACTTTGGGTACGAACTTCGATGGCAGAGACAAAAAAAAATTGAAACAAAAACTACTGCGAAACTTGAAATCAACGAAGAAAAAGAACCCCAACCGCCCTTTATATATCCCACAGCTCTTTCATTTCTTACAAAAATGGATTTGGAATAAATTAAAAAAGAAAATTTATTTATATATATACGTAATTTTATTAAAGAAAAATATCTAACGGGCTAAGCCGGTTAATTCAGCTAAAGAATTCTGGCGTAGGAACAGAAATCACAATGTCTTCGATGGGGAGATCCGGTCACAGGTTGTTCAAGTTTTTATTTTATTTTATTACGGTATTCTAGAAAATTCAAAGAGATGATAAACGAATCCAGAAGTTCATTAAGAAATCCAGTTACTTGCTTATTCACTTCAAGAGTTTTATTATTTTATATGTCAACTTCAAATTTATCAAATAAATGCATTTATAGATATAGTAAAAATCTAAGGATGTCAGAGTGAAAATAACTTACAACAATTTTTTTTATTCTTTATATAATAATTTAATTTATTTTTAAGTGTATATAATCAAAATAAAATTAAAAATAATGATAGACATACTTTAAAAAATAATTAAATGATCAAAATAAAAATACATAAAAGACGAGCGACTAAATATGCAATTTATCCTAAATAGTTTTTTTAAAAATTTTGATGGATTTAATTCTAATTGAACTTTGGATTAAAATCACATTATATAATTCTCATCAGAATTTATAGAGGCTACAATAACCATGTATTTTTATATAAGTAATTTAATTATAAAAATATTCAATTATAAAGTTTCATTAATGAATAGTAAAAATATTTATTATTTTAATATTTCCTGGAAATATTAATGAATAATAATAGTATTTATTATTTCTAATTAAGGTTTTTCTTTTAATTTTTTGGGGCTAATTCTTCGTTTCTAAGGGGCTCGTGTTCATTAATGAAGATGGATGTGATCAGGGCTCGAAGTTTGGTATACCAGCTTCGAGTAGCCTGCTTGAGACTATACAAAGCTTTCTCAAGCTTGCAGACGAGTTTGGTTCCATCCAAGGTGTAACGTTTAAACCCCGGAGTTTGCATCATATACACCTTCTTCCGTAAATTGCCATTAAAAATGCATTGTTAATGTCAACCTGACGTAGCGACCACCCATTTATAGTAGCTAGTGATAACACAACATTAACAGTGGACGATTTAATAACGGGGCTGGATGTATCACAGAAGTCTTTCCCTTGGAACCTAAGCAAATCCTTTCGCCACCCAACTTGTGTTATATCGAGCTATAGATCCATCAACGTTTTTCTTAACTCGAAACAACCACTTGCATCCGATCGCCGTCGACCAGCCACTAAGGGAATAAGCTGCCATGTGTCACTATTCTCCAAGGCATTGTATTCCTTCATGACATCATCATTCCATGTAGGTACTTTCGCCACCAAACGTGTCTTATATCGAGCTATAGGATTTGCACTGACGTTGATGCCATCTAGGCGATCAAAATTCTGTTGCTGTATCTCAACTTCAATCATAATAGAAGTAACCCCCTTCAAAAGACAGAGGGTCTCTACTTGCAGTAATGACAGTGATAACAGAATGATACTCAGAGGGAAGAGTACCCAAGATAGTAGCTACTTGTTCATACTCCGAGATCGGACTCCCGCAGGCGGGCAGAGCATCGCTGACTTCTCTAACTTGAGAAATGAAAGCACAAATAGACAAATCGCCCTTTCGGAGCATCTTCAACTTATAGTGAAGAGTCATGGTCTTCGCTACTTTCTTACTTGCAAAGAAACACTCGATAGTTTTCCATATATCGGCAACCGTCTTGGCACCAACCAATTGCGGTAACAAAGAAGTGCTTACGGGTGAGAGAAGCCAAGACGTCAGAGCATTATCTTATGCAACAAAGGCTTCTAACTCTTCATTCGGAGCTTCCACACCATCCGTCGGAATGGGAGGAGGGGCAGCGTCGGGGAGCAATTTTTTCAGGTGATGACTGCGAACTGCGAGCAGTATCTGTTGCTTCCATAGAAGGAAGTTAACCTCATCCAACACCACACTAATTTTTTATTAGTGAAGACGTTATCCCCCATCGACCCAGACGAGAAGGAGAAGAAGAAGAAAACCCTAAACGCACGAAGAAATTTTCACAGAACTCCTAGAACTCGATACCATGTTAAGATTTTAACTTTTTTTCCTTAAACTTTCATTTCATTGAAAATGCCATGATAATCTTTTAGAGAGCAACAATCTATATAACGATAGAGATGACGGTAATCCTAAGAGGCTACACCTCAACAGTCCTTAACAAACAAATTACACCTCAGCAAATCCTCTAACAAATTAACCACCTTTCATTATTTATCCATGACAGCTGTCATAACAGCTTTATTTAATCTTAATTTAATTAATAATTCAAATGTGTTCAAACATGATTACCTTTTATTTAAAAATTTAGATAAAAAAGAATCACATTTAATAAAATTAATTTTTTTATAGTAAACTCAGAAGTCCTAACTTATAATATTTTTTTTTTTTTGGATAAATCATCAATTTTCATTACCCAAGTAACCAGTCTGTTACAAGAACAGAACCTGCTACAAACAGCAGTGTTATGTTATAGAAGCATTCTACTTACAAGAAGAATTAAGAAAAAGAAATATCACAGTGCTTACAAAGGGAAAAATTAGCAATATCATTTCGATTTGTTTTCCTACCCCTCAGTTGAAAGCGAACGACGTCCTTAATGACAAGGAATAGCTCTTGAATTTTTCTGGAGCAGCCTTTGAAGATCCTCTTATTTCTTTCTTCCCAGAGAAAGTAGATAAGGGCGTTAAGAGCAAGTTTCATAATCGAAGTTAGCAGTGATTTTCCTTTCTAAGTAGAGCTTGCCCACACAAAGAATTCATCCCAAGAGCTGATAGTAAATTGCAGACCAGAGTGGACGAAAACTGAATTCCATAATTGTTCTGTCATAGGATATTGGAGGAACAAGTGCTCCCTTGTTTCCAATTGAGCATTGCAGAACACACAATGGCAGTCATTGATAAGCCCAATTCAGTGGAGTCTTACCTTCGTAGGGAGTCTATCAAGTAGTGCCATCCAAGTGATTAAACTGTGTTTAGAGATGTGAAGAGGGAACCATATTAATTCATGCCATGGGACTTGAGGTCTCTTATCACGAATAACATCCCAAATGTCAGTCACTTTTATTGTACCAACAGAAAGGATTTGATAAGTTTCATTTCTCAATTTGAAAAGACGCCTTAAGCTCCAACTTATAATATTTTTACTGCTATAGTAATGAATTAATTGGCAAGTGCCTTTAACTTATAATATCTTTAATACTAAAACTTTAAGGGAAAGACAGAAAAAAAAAATCTTTAGGGTAGCCTGGCAAAGGAAATGAGGAACCGACGGTCCAAAATGAAAAGCTTAGGAAGGCAACTTGCTTCACATTTACATCAGCAGAAAGGGCAAAGAATCAAGAAGGTGACATCATAAGATCAACGGCTAATATTTCACTTACGAAATCTTCTGGATGGTTCAGATTGATTCTTCCGATAACGTCTTTTCTTTAAGAATAATAATAATACAAAAATAGTCGTTTTCGTTCTATGGCTTTCTAATGCTATCATATATTCATACATTGTTGTCCTTTTATAGTACTATATGGTATAGGAATTATATTTGTTACTTTATAATATCTATTTTCACGCATGGTACATGGATCATTACTACAATCTTATGAAATTAAGGTTGCGGCAACCTATCATTAATTTATCTTTTTGACTTTTGGGTTAAAGTTGTACATTAATTTAAGTTAATCCAAATTGTAATCTAATCCCACATCGATCAGTGGAACACCGTTTTTTTTTTATTTAAGTCACGAGATTAATAAATTCTTTTCCGTTTAGCGCCTAGAAGAATCTCAACCTTTATTAATCAACATAATAGATTAAAATGTAATATAATATGATATTTGATCTATTACAAATTCACTTTTACATATTTATGATCGAAATTAATGATAATATATTTTAATAATATTGTGTCAATGTTTGAATTATGATATTATTTTAATTAATTTTAAAAAAATCAAAATATTAATATTTTTTTATGTGTCCGACATTTCCTGTACATATATTAGCTAAAAAAGGAAGTGGAATATCCAAAATACAAATTTCCCATGTTTGTCTTTTAATTGTATCGGTACTGTAAATAACAGTTGGGGTGTGTAGAAACATGGATTGAATCGGTCAATAAAATAAGGATAGTTCTGCTTCCTAATATATGGTAAAACAATTCTTACCGAAATTATTAATATTTTTTAAATATTTTTAATAAAGTAATATTTAAAATATTATTTTTAATAAAGTAATATTTAAAATATTATTTTTTATCGAAAATATTAATTTCGCTAACTAACTTTCGCTTGTTCCCAATATTAGCATTTTCAATAGAAAAAATAATGTTTTAGATAATACTTTACTAGAAATGTTAAATGCGTCCAATATTAATATTTTCGATAAACAAATAATATTTTAAATAGTGCTTTACTGAAAATGTTAAACATTTTAAATAGCGCCTAATATTAATATTTTAGATAAAAATAATAATATTTTAAATAACACATTATCAAAATAATTAACATAAAATTAAGATTTTTTATCACGTATTTCTTCAAGAGTATATTAAAACTGCATTACTTACATATTTCATAAAATATAACCATTCCATAGAAAGGGGTTGTTAGTTACTGCTGGACTCCAGCTAGGTCGGAAGGCGTGTTACGATGGCGCTGTTCCATAGAAGAGACCATCATTTCATGCCATGGATCTCTACTCGCTGTTAGAAAAAAAATATCGTTGTTAATAAATTGTTAGTTTAGTAGAAAATACTTTATTATTAACAATTTTATTCGTATTAATAATCTTAAAAATAACATAGTTAATAAAATTTTCTCAACTTTGTACACCTAAAGTGAAGAATAAAGTTTAATAGTGTTACTATCTACGATAAGAATATTTTTTTAAAAGATAATAAAATCATTAATTGTATGTCTCAATTAGAGAAAATATTGTTTATTAATATCATTTATTACTTTAAATAAAAAATTATATTCATTTAATGGAATGAGGCATTAGTTTCTTTATTTAAGATTAAAAGTTCGAATCCTAACGTTTGTGTATGACACTAATTTTTTTATGTAAGATCAAAAGTTCTAATCTTGAGGTTTGTATATGAAATAAACTAGCTTAAGAGAGCCACTCTATAATGAATCTCTATAAAATTTATCAAAATTACTCAATTAATAAATCAGATACTGATAATTAATTTAAAAAAAATGATGTGAAGACGAATGTGATTTATAATCAAATTCAGACTGCTTTAAACCAATCGCTAATAAGGAATTTGAGGTGACAAATACAATTATTGTACCCAAATTTATTAAAAGAGAAAATAATCTCAGTGACCAAAAATGCCTTATAATATACGATTTTAACCAACTTTTTTTAGATTTGCCAAAATAATCAACTAAATCTCAATGCGATCGATAATTCGCAACGCCATCTCCGATATCGCAAATCAGTTTTTAGATTCGCAACGCGATTCTGACTATCGCATTGCGATTTCCCAAATTCGCGTTGCGATTTTCCTAATTCGCAATGCGAATACGTAAATCGCAACGCAAATTTGGTAAATCGCAATGCGATTACGTAAATCGCAATGCGATTACGTAAATCGCAATGCGAATCTGACTATCGCAATGCGATTACGTAAATCGCAATGCAAATACGTAAATCGCAATGCGAATCTGTAAATCGCAACGAGATTATGACTATCACAATACTGAATTTCAAATTCGCAACTCGATTTCTGAATTCGCAACAAGTTTTAATTTCGCAACACAAATGTTTTGGGTATATAACTACGCAGCAGCAGCAACTCATAACCTAAATCCCTAAATCGCAACTCATTCCATCTCCATCTATCACTCTCTCCGGCGACATCCGTTCCTATATCCAACGACATCCTTCCCCATTCGGCAACAAGTTTTAGTTTCGCAGCTCGTTTGTTTAGTAAATTAATTTACAATAATGAAATCATCTAATGTTGATCATGTTTGGATAGATTTGTGTTTTGGAGGGTCATGGGAGAATGTTTTACAATATATGCCTTTACCCATGAATCTTCAACTAAAACTGTCATTAAAAAAGTTAACTTATGAAACTCTAATGTTACGTGTTGCAAATAAATTGAATTTAGAGCCCCTAAGTGGATTTAGGCTTTCTTATCAGAGAAATGGTAAAGTTTATTTGTTAACCGACAATGAAGATGTTGAACGATTCATTGCTTACATTAGTGTTTCAAGTGATGATGTTACATTGTATATTGTTGAACCTAGAAGTAGTGAAGTTGGGTCAGTAGCGGGTAATAATCAACTAAGTTTTTCAACCCCAGTTTACGGTGCTCAAAATTTAATGGTTCCACCACAATTTCATCACCAAGCAAATATTGTTTCACCACATTTCCAATACCAAACACAATCTCAAAACCCATAACCTTTCCCTAATCCAAATCCTAATCAACTTTCAGCACCAAATTCTGGTTTTCGTATTGACCAGTTAGACGATGATGAGCCAACAGAAAAAATTGTGAGTACTAGTCAGTATTCGAAATTTGATCTTGGTCAATACCCGGACTTTGATCTTGGTCAATACTAGGATTTTGATGATTTTTCAGAAGAAAAAACAGACCCTGCGTGTAATGATTTTGATATTGGTCAATACCCGAATTTTGATGATGAAACAGCCGTTGCCGAGGAAGATGTTGTTGATGATAATGAGGAGGAAGTTACGACTGTAAATGAACATGTTGAACATCCATTCTGTAATTCATATAACACTGAAGAAGAAAAAGAAGAAGAAGAAATCCCCAAAGAAAAGTCCCCGAAGAAAATACCACGGGAGTATAACTGGAATATGCCAGAATTACTTCAGATACTGGAAGAAGAGTTAGTAAAGATAGCAGTTGATTGTTACACAAAAATTATTCGTATCAAGAAAGATGATTGCTTTGATACAAAGAAAGACTTGAAGATAGCTTTGTATACGAAATGTGTGGAAGATGGCTATCAACTAAAAGTTAACAAATCAAGCAAAGATCGTTTCGAAACAATGTGTATGATTGACAAAAACTGTATGTGGCGTATGATTGCAAAGAGGAAAAAAGATTGCGAAATGTTTCAAGTTAGGACTTTTATTGATAAACATACATGTTCAAGAACCCAAGTTTTTCCTCACCATAGACATGCAAACAAAAAGGTGTTGGGTGGTTTTCTGGCTGAGTTAATGTTTTTGAATGGTAGGGTATATCGGGGACATGAAATTATGACTGACATGAATGCTCGGTTCAAGATTAGTATCTCATATTCTCAAGCTTGGAGAGCCAAATGTTATGCCTTGGAATTGTTGAGGGGGTCGCCAGAAGCATCGTTTGCCCAACTGCCGGCTTATTGTCATAATTTAAAGCTGAAAAATCCTGGGTCGGTAACTTATATCAAAACAGATAGAGATGGACGCTTTGAGTTGCTGTTTATCGCCATTGGTGCTGCGGTTAGTAAATCAATATAATTTTGTTGACTCATTTTTGTTAGTTACATGCATTTCACATTTAAATGATTATATTTCTTGTGTATATGATTTTGTAGATTCGTTCGTTTATTAATTGCATGCGCCCAGTTATTATAGTTGACGGATCACATTTAAAAGGCCGATACCTTGGAGTAAACTTATTAGCAGTAGCCATGGATGCTAACAATGGGATACTGCCAATAGCTTACGGGGTTGGCAAATCTGAAACCTCTGATTCATGGACATGGTTTATGGGGCATCTTAGGGATTGCATAGGTCCTATTAGCAATCTGACAATCATATCCGATAGGGCAAACTCAATTGACAACGCTGTTAAAAGGTGTTTCCCAGATGCTTTTCATGGACTTTGTGGTGTTCATTTGTATAGAAATCTAAAATCAATGTTTGCTGGTATAAAAAATCACAAATGGACATACTGGAAGGCTGCAAAAGCTTATCGGGAAATGGATTTTAATAAGCATATAAACTGTTTAAGACGTGTTTTGCCTCAGTGTGCTCAAACACTAGAAGATGTCAGGTTTGAAAGATGGTCAAGAGTACATCAACTTGGAGCAAGATATGGTTTCATGACGTCTAATAGTGCAGAATCAATCAATGCTCTAAGTCGTCATTCTCGGAAATTACCCATTACTATGTTAATGGAGTTTTTTCGAGCCTCTATTCAACAGTGGTACCACAAGAAAATAAACCATGCAAGTATTATTTCTTTAAATTTGTAACTTATCATATATTTTACTAAGTATTATTTATTTAAATTTACAGGAACATTGGAACATCGTGTTACACCATGGACAGAAAAAAAGATAACGAAACGTGTTGTGAAGTCAACGTCATGGAGAGTTGAACCATGTTCAAACACTTTGTTTGAAGTACTGGATAATAACTTAAATGGGCTTGTCGATCTAAATGCAAAGACGTGTAGTTGTATGAAATGACAAACATCTGGTTATCCGTGTGGCCATGTTATAAAAGTTTCTCTTCATCTAAACCAAGATGATTCAAGCGCATACGCTATGGATTGCTACACTACAGAAGTATATCGACAGACTTATGGCGAGATTGTCTACCCTATTCCACATCCTTCTGAGTGGGACATACCAGATGACTTACAAACAGTTTTGCCACTAGCCATGGACAGAAGGCTACCTGGCCGACCAAAAAGTCACGATCGTATACCGTCTAAGGGTGAAGAGAAGAAGAGATCGACATGTAGTCGGTGCAAGGAAAGTGGTCATACAAGGTTGACATGTGGATCACCAGTGCCATCACAATCATCTTTTCCTCTACCAAAATATGGATCCTCATCAAAATCCCAATCACAACCGGCTTCACCTTTTGGGACTGTTAACTTAGGTGATTTTTAAATGCAAACGTTGTATTATGTGTGAACTTTTAACATTTTCAATTAGGCATGTATTAGTAACTTGAGTTTGAACATTGCTATGATATGTTCAGTTGTTATCACTTATTAGACATTCATTTGACTATCACAACGCGGAAATCGCAACGCGAATATGACTATCGCAACACAGAAATGACTATCGCAACTTGGAAATGACTATCGCAACGAGAGAATCGCAATGCGAAATGAAAATCGCAATGCGAAATGAAAATCGCAACGAGTGAATCGCAATGCGAAAATGAAAATCGTTCGCATTGCGATTCACTCGTTGCGATTTTCATTTCGCATTACGATTCTCTCGTTGCGATAGTCTGTTTTGCATTCAACATAATGCAGATTGAAATCAACAAATCAACTATTACATTTCAATCAATTAAACAAGCACAAATATTATGTACACATCAATTAAACAAATCAACATTTACAAATCATCTTTTACAAATCAATTAAACAATCAAAAAATAATAATGAAATCAACTTTTGCACCCATACATCCATTTCATGCAGCTCACTTCAGGATTAACCTACAGAAACCAAACATTGAATCAACAACACTTTCTACACATCTAAAACCTACAAACAACAAATTATTGAATTCTAGCTACTTAACCAAACATTTTCAAACCAAAAAGAGTAAATATGTTTAACAACACTTGCATTTGACTTACAAATTGTTTATGGACACTTTCATAATGCGGATGCAGGTAGGAAGCGTCTCGCATATATCGCTCTAGCCATAAAATACCGAAACCACAAGCCTACTGTACCTCTATCTCTATCGGTGGGAGGTAGAAAATGTGTACTTCCTATCGTCAAACGCTCCAAGCACATGCATACGAGAGGACCACAATCCCCTCTGGCTTCCATCGTTTGTTGTGGCGCGGTCTCGTCTCTGATAACTGTAACATTGAACTTTTTTGGCTTCTTGTTTCCAGACTTAGTCCAATAATCAATTGCATCCAAGAATTTAGCCAAATGAGAGCTCCATCCCTTAATCATATCTCTCAAATCAGACAATGATATGTAATTTATCATGCGGTCATATACTATTGTCTTTAGGGATGGGAGCTGAAGCTCGACGAGAAGCCAATGAGTACGGTCCAAAACAGGGATAAACACCTGCATCGAAATGTAATAATTCAAATTACACACTTATTTATGAACACCTTTAAAATATTTAAACAAATATACTAACCTTATCGACCTCCCACCATGCAGGATAAAGTTTAGCTTGTCCATTAGCCAACACATATGATTCATGTCGTTGATTCTTCAAGTGAACTACGTGAAAAGACGTCGGCATAATTGTATATCGCATTTTTTTTAATATTTTTCTTCAATTTCCTTACAATTAGAAGACGTGTCACCCATGCATCAATATGTTGTTTTACAAAAAAAGACATATATTAGTGAATTACATAAATTTTAAAAAATATTAATCAAACTGAAATATAAGAAATATAAGACTTACCCCCCATCGAAATAGCCGTTATCTTCAACCCCTAATAATACACCCCACCAAGACCGTTCAATCAACAAATGCATATCATCGTTGAGTTTGTATATGTCAGCGTAACACCCTTGGCTCCGCTCATATAGATAAAAATCAACTGCGGTCTTAGCCCAAACGGTATTATCCAGAATTGTTTTCGGTAGTTGTTTCCTCTCCACTTCATCTGCCAGAATGGTACTGGCCGGTAACTTATACGAAAGCCAACAGTCATCCATCATGTCCGGCACATGAGGGGTCTTCTCAATAATTCGATATATTACGCCGTGTGAATCGGGCTCTAGAATGTTGGGAGGGACCTCTTCAACGATGATAGTGGCCTCTTGAACGGTGGGAGGGGACTCTTGAGGGATGATAGGGGCCTCTTGAACGATAGGGGAGGCCTCTTGAACGATGACAGGTGAGTCGGGCTTTTTCTTACGAATTTTTCGCACTATTGGGGTGAACGGAGACGTAATGGCACGTGCACGCCGTCTGATGCGTAAACTCTATCTTGCAAGAAAAACCCGACGTAGAGCATCCATCTTAGCGGGCCGCTAAAAATAAATTAATACATAAATCAGTAAATAAACAGACATGATATTAAACAGTGATAACAAAGACAAATATATTTCAAACTTGCACGGTATTCACCCAAGTCATTATTATATCATTGTTCACAAAATGCATCAGATAACATTCCAGAAGTAAGCACTTATATAAACATTTAAAATGACAATATATAGGTTTAGTGCAGGTTCAATGACAACATAAAGAGTAGTAGTTTATTCTTGAAACTTAAATTTTCAACACTGTGAAGTTAGTATTTGTCTTTTGGTTGAAGTAATGCAATTCATTCAAGTTTCAATTTGCAGAAGAAGAATAGAATCTGCAAATGACTATCACAACGCGAAAATGACTATCGCAAGAATCGCAATGCGAAATGAAAATCTCAACAACAAAATCGCAACGCGAAAATGACTATCGCAATGCGAATTTAACTATCGCAACGAGAGAATCGCAATGCGATTTTCATTTCGCATTACGATTATTTCGTTGCGATAGTCAAATTCGCATTGCGATAGTCATTTTCGCATTGCGATAGTCATTTTCGCATTGCGATAGTAAACTATTCTTCTTCTGCAAATTGAAACTTGAATGGATTCAATTACTTCAACCAAAAGACAACCAAAAACAAATACTAACTTCACAGGGTTAAAGAATAAACAGTTAAACAATATTGGCAGCAACCGAATGAATTTACTAAGCAATTTAAGTGAAATTACGAGTAAATTTATCATCAAGTTAATTATGAAAAATATTAAATTTACCTCGTTGCGTATAGTATGAACCTCGTTCTGCAACGATACTACAATCTCACGTAGAGCTGCTACCTCACCACGTAAAGTAGATACCTCAACACGCCATGCACCATTGTCATCGCGTAAAGTACCGACCTCCTCACGCAAGGCATTGACCTCATTACGTAACTCCCCTAACTCATCCCGTGGAGGTGGAGGTGGAGAACAGGGAGATAAACGTCGTGGCATCTTTGTCGGTCGCCTATCATGAGGTGATGGTGGAGAAGAGGCTCGATGATGTGACAGAATAGGTGACGACACACGTTGTGGAGGTGTATATTCAGGTCGATCAAGTGATGGCTCTGAGTGAGGTGATGGCTCTCGAAGTGGTGGCTGCTCATCATCCGTGCCATAAAAAAAAGCTTACTAGCTTGCCACCAATCAGTGGCAAGCTCAGCTTCCGTGAGTGTCAACCTCTGTAATGGAGTGTTGGCCTCCTAACAATATAAAAGTTCAAACAAAGTTAAACGTGTACTAGTAATAACTTGTTTATAAACATATGGTAGTATTTGTGTTAACTTACATTATTTATTGTAGTATACGGTAGTAAATCTTCTCATTACTGCAAGGACTGTTTCCTCTTCCAGGAAATAGCCCTAGGAATATCATTAGAAGTTTTTAATGTATATGTCTGCATGGCGGGAAAGGCCTCAAATATCCAAATCTACAAACAATATAATAACAAACATTAGTAATTGTTAAAGAATTAATTATAATTTTGGAAACATTATATAAAAATTATTACCTTAAAGGCCCAAATAAAGACTGACAAAGTGTATTTGGAACTATCGCCACGCAAACTTTTCCGATCATTAAAGGCGGACGACAACTTATTCCATGTAGCTCTCCATAGATATGAACGCCACGGAAACAGGTTCCATGCATTTAGGTCATCTACCAATTTAATTAGATCATTAGGAATAGGTTGTCGGGCCTCTCTGCCTAAAAAGTCGGCTTGCAAAAGTATTAGAAGGCATACTCGGACAACATCGACGTTATCCATCCGAGTAAAACCATCTTTCTTATTCAATAATCTCGTCAAGTCTTCCACGTGTAAATTCAACTTCTCCGTTGACTGCTCAGGAAAAATCCGGGAAAACCATGATAGGCGGGTAATATGTCTAGTGTACCGATCTACATCATCGTGTCTGAAGCGTAGACCGGTGATTAAGCAAAACTCCTCCCGCCCAAAACACGTATACGCCGGTGGAAAATCAAACAATATCTCTTCATCACGACGTTGTATAGTCTCTGGTAGATCGCTAGTCATGGTTTGAAGAAACAGATGGGTCAACATAGCATCTCCACCCGGATGTCGTACTTTCAGCCATGGCCCGAAGCAAGTATCCTCAAATATTTTTCTTTGTGCAGGTGAAAGCTTCGACGCAATTGTTTTGGCCAGGCTTACTTTATTTCTTAAGGTCAATTGAGCCGAATAAAAGTTCTGCAAAAACAATAAACATACCAATTTAGATATACCAAAAACTACACTGTGAAGATATGAACAATAAACATAAAGAGTAGTAGTTTATTCTTCAAACTTAAATTTGCAACACTGTGAATTTAGTATTTGTCTTTTGGTTGAAGTAATGCAATTCATTCAAGTTTCAATTTGCAGAAGAAGAATAGTTTCTGAAACTTTAAATCGCAACACGTAAATGAAAATCGCAACACGAAAATGACTATCGCAACGCGAAATGAAAATCGCAACGCGAAATGAAAATCGCAACACGAAAATGACTATCGCAACGCGAAATGAAAATCGCATTGCGATTCTCTCGTTGCGATAGTCAAATTCGCATTGCGATAGTCATTTTCGCGTTGCGATTCACTCGTTGCGATAGTCATTCTCGGTTTCAAATACTAAAATTGAAAGAAACTTGAATGGATTACATTACTTCAACCAAAAGACAAAACAAAGACAAATACTAACTTCACAGGGTTAAAGACTAAACAGTTTAGCAGTATTGGCAGCAATCGAATGAATATAATAAGCAATATAAGTGAAATGGTTAATCTATTATTGAAAACACCAGTAAACTTATCATCAATTTCAATATGAAAAACCTAATAATAATGCAAAAATTTCAAAATAAAAATAATTAAAAAAACTAACCCTCGGTGGTTGATTTTCCATTTCTGACCGTGAATGATTTCGCCGGAGATAGAGACTGTTATCGTCGTGGGGATTGATTTCGTCAGAGATGGGGACGGATGTCGCCTTAGAGAGTGAGAGATGGAGATGAGACTGAGTTGTGATTTAGGGTTTTAGGTTATGAATTACGATTACGGGATATACTGTGGACGGTTCAGTGTTCCGATATATTAATATATTCGTGTTTGGAATTTGAAAAAAAAATACGCGTTAATACGAATGGCGCTATGTAAATCGCATTGCGATAGTTAGATTCGCATTGCGATTTACGTAATCGCATTGCGATTTACGTAATCGCATTGCGATTTACGTAATCGCATTGCGATTTACGTAATCGCATTGCGATTTTTCAAATTCGCGTTGTGATTTACGTATTCGCATTGCGAATTAGGAAAATCGCAACGCGAATTTGGGAAATCGCAATGCGATAGTCAGAATCGCATTGCGAATCTGAAAACTGATTTGTGATACCGGAGATCGCGTTGCGAATTATCGATCGTATTGCGATTTAGTTGGTCATTTTAACAAATCCAAAAAAAATTGATTAAAATCGTATATTATAAGGCATTTTTGATCACTGAGGTTATTTTCTCTTATTAAAAAGAATGCCTCTAAAAGTATAAGATGAAATGGACCACTTCTGGGTTCAGAAACTTTACCGACACATGGACCGTTGTAATTGGTTAAAGGCCATATGCGATGCCTAACCATGAAAGGTACCTACACTTTGCCTAAACCAATTCTGCCCCTAAGTTGGAGTAATAAATTGCAAGGTGGGTGGTTTAGAGCCGCAAAATTTGATCCATAAAATAGGGTTTGAAATAGGCGATTTTTCTCAAAAATCACGTTACACTTATATATTTTTCTGTCAGACACCGTTCAGACTATATTTGTTGATCTAACACCATTTGCAGAAAAAGTGCGCCCTTACAGCGCGCTTTAGGTTGATCTGGCACCATGTGGGATAAGGCGCGCCCCTGCAGCGTGCCTTGTTAAACGTGTAAAAAATTCAGGTGATAATTTTGTAAAATTTTTTAAACTGATACCTAATATGTAATTAATTTATGTTATAGTGATATATGTGTAAAAACATCAACTTTATCTATTTAATTTTTTGTGATATTATTTTTAACAACAGTTAATAATGAATTAATAATGTTTATTGACTTTTAAAATTAATTGTTTAAAAGTATTAAAATAAACTTTTAATTACAACTGAGAGATCAAATTAATTATTATTTATTTTTTAAAAATAAATAATAATGCAATAAAAATGAATTAAAAATGAATACAATTCAATAAAAATATAATGTAAAGCTAAAAAATATCACATCTTTATTTAAATTATTCTTTATAATATTAATTTTAAAAAATGTAAAATAAATATTAAATTTTAATTTTATTAAAAATGAATAAACATTATTAACTGTTTTAAAAAAATAATAATTAATGAATAATAATTCATTTGATCCCTCAATTGTAATTAAAAGTTTATTTTAGTCAAGTTTATGATTGTTAAACAGTCGTAGGTATGGAAAGCTATATGAATCGAATGAAAATTCGATCGTACAAAGTCAATAACTTAAAATTGTCTAATTGATGTCTAAATATCAACTCAATTATACCACGAATAAACATCCGATCAAAGAGTTGATCTTTTCTACTCAATCTTCACAAAAACTGTTTTGTCTCGTCATTAATTATTATTTTTTAACAACAGTTAATACTATTTATTCATTTTTAATAAAATTTAATATTTATTTAATATTTTTTAAAATTAATATTAGAAATAATATTTTAAATAAAATGGTGATATTTTTAGTTTTACATTATATTTTTATTGAATTTTATTGAATTTTATTGTATTTTTATTTATTTTTTTAAAAGAAATGAATAATAATTCATTTGATCTCTCAATTGTAATTAAAAGTTTATTTTAATGTTTTTAAACAATTAATTTTAAAAGTCAATAAACATTATTAACTGTTGTTAAAAATAATATCAAAAAAATAAATAGATAAAGTTAGCATTTTTACACAAATATCATCCTAACAAAAATTAATTACATATTAAACACTACTTTTAAAATATTTATAAAATTAACACTCGAGTTTTTACATATTTAACAAGGCGTGATGAGGGTTGTGCATTTCTGAAAAAAAAATGGTGTTAGATCGGAAAATATAGCTTAAACGGTATCTGACAAGGAAATATATAGGTGTAGGATGATTTTTGGGGAAAATAGGGTTTGGAATAGGCACATACATATAAACCACCGTTGATGATCCATCAAATAAACGATGAAATGGGAGCAATTATGGAGGGAGTTGAAATAGCAGGAGCCCACTTACCTCATTGGGAATGCGAAGCTTGGAAATGGAAAAACAAAAAGGACGAATTGGGTGAGAGAGTAGCCATGTGAATTCAAGCGTACACTTGATGGGAAGTAATCTTTTCCCCAGTTTTGTATTTTAATCCCACTTGGGTTTCTATTCACCTAATCAACTATCAAAATCAACTTGATTACATAGAATATTGATCTTTGTTATACTTTTTCGAGACACCTGTCCTAAACGATTGTCTCTCGAGTTATTCTAACTAGTCATAATCGAATAATTAATAGAATTTCTTGTAGATTTATAATTTATTTAACATGTTAACTCACTCATTAAATATTATATCAAATCTCAACCATTGCATCATATTCTAATAAAGCTAGATCACATTTTGACACCACTCTAGTTAAAGTTATCACATTAAGATATTTTTACCCGAGCCATTAATGATTGATTATTGTGTTTTATCTGAGTTATCACATTTTGACTATTATATTCAGCATCTCTGTGCTCTATCTGAGATGAGATGTACGGCTCATCGTATCTTCAAAATTGATCTTTACAATTATTGTAAACATAGTACACCTAATATAGATTTATGAAGTTAATGAGTCATTGAGTTGGTAAGATATACATATCAACTTCCTAATACAAAAGAAAGATTAATTGTCAAAAGATGTCATATTTTCTTGCAATTAAAGAATCTCGTGCAATTGAGAACGTAAATGGGGAACCCTAAACGATAAATCTCAAGATAATGTGAAGTTATGCAATTACCGGTAACCACCCATATCATTAATTTGCGGAAATATATGAAATGATTGCAACTTTCACCATCAAATAGAACTTAAAAACAGTGTGGTCACCCTAATAGCCAATGGCATGCACGTAGCAATCTACAAGATTAATATCGCCTTTGGTGTGGACTAAAACCTAATCTCCACACATATGCAGATATTCTGACGAGTAAACCATCGTTTGGCGGTGTGAAAAACTCATCTCTCGAAAAATGTTATCGTTTCTTATTTTTGTCAAAGCTTCTTATATTTCAAAGGAAAAATCTTAATTTCTTAAGCCAATATTGTGTCCTTAAGATGTCGACGTCTTGTTAGGTTTAGGAATTTAACGAAAAATCTAACTGTTCACATTACATATGCGTATATGTTATATATATATAAATGTGATTTGTTTTTTGTATTTCAAGATGATGAAAAATTCAACGTTTAGCTAAGGAGGGTTGAAGATAAAGAGTGAGGAGGCATGCGACGGAAATTGGATGGGTTATCCATATGATTAAGCAAAGGGGGGAAAATGGGTGCATTGATGTAGAATTGTCTATATCGTTGGAGACTTAATTGTTGGCATTAGAAGAATGGGGTCTGATTTTTCATAGATGGGGAAATATAGGAATATGCAAGTCACCGATGCCACGCCAATCTCCTTATCTCTTCATCTAATATATATATATATATATATACTGCATGGATCAATGTCTCATTTCCCTTTCCTTTTCCTTTTTCCTCCCAAATTTTATTTTTTCCTCTATATAATTTTTTTATAGTTCCATCTTTCCTTCTCAATGTGTCTCTTATTTTTCAATTTCAAAAAAAAATAAGTATAGCATATGCATAAATATTTATATTATTCATTATTAATATTTTAACAACAACAATACTAATTAAACTAATACTCAAACTGAATATTCCCTTGTAGTGTTGGGAGATTGGCTTGAAACACAAAATACGAGTATAAAGCAATAGGATTTTTCAGCCTTATTGCCTTCTTGTTTAGGGCACATTGAGATTGAGGGATAAATACTAGAGAACCAATATATTGAGGGTGTGAGGATGGGTATTTTGGTAATATGGCAAATGAAAAAATATCTTAGAGTTGAAGGGTTATTTCGGGGTCATCACTTTCGCCGACTATTGGCTACAAGGCTCCATTTGATTTACATTTTGATGTGATCCCAACTATTCCCCATTACATACCATTCAATAATTATCTCATTGCACCTAGCTAAGGCCATTCAAGTCCATACAAACATATAACCCCTAGTGTTTTATATATATATGAATCTTTATTCATATTGCATATACGTGGGACATAATTAAAATTAAATATTAAGAAAGAAATTTTTTATTAAGTATCTATGTTTAAAAATTAAAAAATATTTAAAATTAAAAATTAATTAAAAAAATTAAAAAGTAATCATATTAATTATTTTTTATTAGGTATTTATGTTTAAAAATTAAAAAAATTAATTAATATTTAAAATTAATTAAAAAAATTAAAAATTAATCATATTAATTTATTAATTATATCATAAACTCAAAAACTCACAATTTTATTAATGTTTTATAATTTCGTCCATGATAATATATAAGTCAGGTAAATATCAAATCAGGACAATAACAAGTCATATCATTTACAGGTCAAGTTAAAAATATGTCATGTTCATCATAGGTCAGGTTGAAAACAGGTCGGGTACTAGTTATTTACCAGGTCAATCTCGAGTTCGGATTAATATCATTCGGATGCGGTTTGAGTTCGGGTATCATTTTTCGGTTCAATTAGGGTCATGTCGTTCTAAGGTCGACTGCAAGTCGGGTTCATATCCACAATTTTCAGATCCAACTCGAATTTAGATAAACACCCATACCGAATCGAGTCGAATTAGAATCGCTATAGCACAAATTAAAATCAATTTTAACTCAAATCAATTTCAATCAATTTTATAAGTCGGATCAATTTTTTATTAAAGTGTAGTCAAATATGATGGGAAAATTGACAAAACTCTATGACGGGATGAATCACAAATCAGCGAAAAGCCGCCATATTTGACTACGTTTAACATTCGTCAATTAATTATGGGTTCAATTATGACTTTGATCCTTCTATGATACTTTAATTGAGGATTTAGTTTATATATTTTAATTTAGCATAATTTGATCATTTTATTTTATAATATTATTATTGATTGAATTTTATACAATGGCGGAACGCCTAAAGGGCTAAAGGGGTCATGGCCTCCCAAAAATTATTAAAAAATAATATATATATATATATATATATATAATATAGGGTAAATTACATATTTAATACTTAAACTATTACTTTTGTTTCATTTTGGTATATGAATTTTATTTTTTTTAATCATACCTAATGTTTAGTTTATGTTTCATTTTGATACACTGCAATTAAAAAATTAACATTGATGTTGACGTGTCATCATAAGATAATGTCACAATTTTTTTCATAAAAAATAAGTTGGTGTCAATTCTACCATTCTAATAGTGATTAATTGATAATGACAACTTTCTTTGGTCACAATAAAACACTATTAATTACGAATTACTTGTGATAAACTTCAAAATTGTCATAATTATTATCTAAAGAGTGATAAAATAAAAACAAGTCACAATTATTTAATTCAAAAATGATAAAAATAATTTTCGTTATAAATAACATATTTTCTATGACGAAATTCTTTAATTTTATGATTAAATGGTCACTAAAAATATTAATTCTTGAAGCGAGTAGGTTGTTAAAATTTAGTTGTCTCACAAAACGTATATACTATTTTGAAATTTAGAAATCACTTAAATATCAATGAACAAAAATTCATTTTCCCTTGTTATTTATTATTTCAAGATACAAAAAAAACATCTTTGTACTTTTCTTGTTTGGTTGTTCATTTGTTTGAGTTGATGACTACAATCAAGTTATCAAGTATTTAACTTTTAATTTCATTTTAATTTAAATTGATTTTTAAAATATTTTTAATTCAATTAATATTTAATATTTTTATTTCAAATGTCTATATTTATTATGTGGGTTCATATAATTTATTTTTAAAAAATAAAAACTAAAACACACAATTCTAGATAACATTATCATCAATTTATTATTTTTCTTTAAATTTTATATAAACAAATGAATTTAAAGGATTTATAAAATTTTCTCTTGATGTTTTGATATATAATTTATATTGACAAAACACTAAAATATTTTATTTGATTTAGACATTTTTTTTAAAATGCTCTCGGACAACAATGTCGAGTTCCGCAACGGATTTTATATCAGTTGGCATCATTGTTGTTACAACATCCAAGAAAACTTTAGATTCAAGTGTACTTAAAACACGTAATATCCTTTGGTTTAGAGGTTTTGAGACCATAATACTCCAAATAGATGTAGCTTTTTTTCGTTTAAAAGACATTTTTAAGAGAAAAATCCATATTGATACTTCAATCAAAATAATTATGTTGGCTGTGTTGGTGCAGAAAGAAACTATGCAAGTTTCATCAATTTAAGCATCTTGTTAGAAAATCATAATTAATAATATTAACTATCTAGATTAATTAATGACATTGTAAAATTAAAAAAAACCAAATAAAAGTATAGGGATTAAATCCTAAATGTAAATAGATCAGAAGGAGCAAAAACATGATTAATCATATCCCTGTTTTGTACAACTCTAACTGACTACATTGACCGTTTCTCCTCTGAAATTTTAAGTGGTTTGAGACGCGGTTTGTTTGAAGCTTCAATATATATGTATGTATGAAAAGCATACCCTTACTTTCCCAATTCATATATCGGAATGAAACCTTAATTTCCAGAACCCGAACATCGCGATTTCAACGATCTACGTTATGCAGATTACGCGACACAACTTCGGGATGCCATCCTGTGTTGCGGAATACGGCTATCGGATAGAGCAAAATCGCAACTGATAATTCGAGAAAATAAAAATGAAGATAAAGAAGACACAAATTTTACGTGAAAAACTCCTAAATAATATAGGGTAAAAACCACAGGCAAATGTAGAAGAATTTCACTATTAGAAAATAGGAATTACAACTTCTCTCAATCTACCAAGTAGAAAATAATGACAATTCTCTCTTGATAAAAAAGATAAAACAACTCTCAAGAAACTCTCTAAATTCTCTAGTATTGGGAGAAATCTTGAATGATTTGGGATGGTTTTGAAGCTAAATGGGATAGGGTATTTATAGTTGAAGCTTCAAGACAAATCTTGTAAATACCCTAAAGTCCAATGACTAATTTTTGTAATTTTCCCATTTAATTTTCAACCATTTTGTGCTACCTAAATTTGAATTCAAGCCGCCGGCTACCCATTAATTTTTCGGCTGCCCATTAATTTTTCCGGCCGCCCCATTTGCTTTAACTTTCAACAATCTCCCACTTGAAGATTTGATTGGAACAATCATATCTTCACATCACTCTTTCTACCTTGTATCTTCATGTTGCTTACGTTTCTGACAGACCACAAGAGGATCGACACCAAGTAAATTTATCAGCATTGATCGCCTTCGTCATGAAATCTACTATGTTGTCTCTGGTATGGATCTTCTGCATATCTACCGTCCCTTCTACCACATTTTCACGAATGAAACGGTATTAAACTCGTATGTGTTTTGTCCTTGAATGAAATGTTGGATTCCTTGCTAGATGCAAGGCGCTTTGACTGTCACAAAACAGAGAGACATACTCTTGATTGTGCCCAAGCTTCTCCAATAGCATCTTCAACCAAATTGCTTCTTTACTGGCTTGTGTAGCTGCTACATATTCTGCCTCTGTTGTGGATGTAGCCACAACTAAATGCAATTTTGAAACCCAACTTACAGCTCCACCAGCAACTTTGAACACATATCCTGTAGTAGATTTGCTTTTATCCAAATCCCCTGCATAGTCAAAATCTATATACCCATTGATTACTAAGTTTGATCCTCCGTAACATAATGCAACATTTGAGGTCCCTTTGATGTATCTCAGATCCTCTTTACTATATTCCAATGCTCTTTGCCTGGATTCGCCATGTACCGACTAACCACTCCCACTGCTTGTGCAATGTCTGGTCTTGTGCAAATCATAGCGAACATTAAACTTCCCACTGTCAATGCATACGACACTCGAGACATCTCCATCATCTCTTCTTCATTGTTAGGACTCATATTGGAGGATAATTTGAAGTTAATAGGAAGAGGGGGTAGACATTGACTTATAATCTTGCATGTTGAATCGTGACAAGACCCTTTTCAAATAATTCTTTTGTAAAGCCAAATCTTCCTATTACTTATGTCTCGGTGAATTTGCATCCCTAGAATCTTGTTTGCTGATCCCAAGTCCTTCATTTCAAATTCCCTAGCCAGTTGTGCCTTAAATTCTTCAATATGATCTTTGTTGGGTTCTGCAACCAACATGTCATCCACATACAACAACAATATAACAAAATCGTTATCACCAAACCTCTTGAAATAAGCACAAGGGTCTGCATTAAGTCTGTTGTATCCAAGACACATAATGAATGAATCAAATCTCTTATACCAACACCTCGGTGCCTGCTTTAGACCGTACAGAAATTTGTTCAACCTGCAAACCAAGTTCTTCTTTTCTTTTTCTTCAAAACCTTCAGGCTGGAGCATGTAAATTTCTTCTTTAAGATTTCCATGAAGAAAAGTTGTTTTAACATCTAGCTGCTCTAGATGTAAGTTCAATGTAGCACAAATTTCTTTATTCCATTCTTCCTTTATTTATTCCTTATACACTAATCATATATTTCCTTTCATGTTCACATACTCTTGTCTTTTCACCTATATTCATCGCTATATACCAATCTTCATTGTATCCTCATAACTTTGATAACCCATTTCTTATACAAAACTTTGTTCTTTATCATTTCTTATACTTGTATTTTCATTTCTTAAAATTCCATGCAAATACTTATCTCCTTTTCTACATCATAGCTATCTGATCAGAATACACAACTATATTCAGATTCACATCATAATTGATTAACTCAACTTTACATTTTCTTCCAATCTTATAACTCTATCACTTTTACTCTGACAGTTAATCAATAACATCTGTCCAATCTAGAACACAAACCCTAATCAACCAATCAAATCATCCTTTCCAATCGAAATTATCTCAAAATTCGTTTACTTAACTTGTCAATTTCACCTCCATTCTCATACATCCTATAATTTCCGTTGTTTAACTAAACATTCTGACTTACTTTGTCTTATAAACTGATCATCGATATACCCATTCCTAAACTCTTCTTATCAATCCTCAGCTTTACTCAAATATACAAATCCTTATTCCCTTTACTATACCACAATACTATGATCCAAATATACAATTGTATCCAGATCCATTTCATATTTGGTTGTCTTATCCTGACAACATCTCAAAATATTAAATTCTATACCTTTTCCATCACATAATCTGGTTAGCCAACGCTAACTCTTTCCATCCAAAATGCAAACCCTTATTCTATCCACATTCTTGCTTATACACAGTACTATTCCTTTATTTCAAACTCATTAACTCTGACTGTATATATCTTATACGCTTTTCACTGATGCACTTATTCTCGAACTCTCCACAAATTCTAACCACATCCTTAGATCTTTTAACGTCCTTATGGTGACACTTGCTCACCATATTCTATCTTATTCACTTTATAACAAAACTTCTCCGTATCACTTTTTCAATTCGAAACAGTGATAACCTTTTATCACTATTCGAATATGATTTCAATTTTTGAAATCAACCTTTAATCTTATAAGACACTTTCTGAGGTTTCTGCTCTTCATCCTGCCTGGCCAGGGCAGGTGAATTACTATCACCATCAGATTTGTCAGCTATCGATTCACTTTGTCATTTCTTATAATCATATTTCTATTGTATTCTATTAAACTTATTCTTTCAACAAGACAACATATTCCTTACAATTTCAGATCAGAAATTTTTTTCTATTTTGTTGGCATGTATACATTATACGACACTCTAGACTCCGGTTTATGCCGAGAATCGAGTAAACCGTAGTTCTGATACCATTAAATGTAACACCCCCAACCCGTATCCGACCCGGATCCGAGTCCGAAGTGTCACATCGACTTTTCAAACTTTGACTCTTGACAAAATTCAAAGAAAATTTAAAACTTCTATTAAAATAAAAGCGGTTTATTTTCATAAATAGACCAAAATAATCAAAAAATCGATCAGAGCATATTCAACTCAATCACTCAGTACATGCCAACTATATTACAATTAACCAAACACATTTAAATCATCTATTTTCTGATCTGAAATTTTGGTAAGAGATATGATAACATGTCTCGCTCTTCTTCGCTTCTCTTCTCGCTTCTGTAACCTACGTGTGAAACCATCATACGCTAAGTCTATGACTTAGTGAGGCACTAAACTTATAAAGGAAATGATAAATGCTTAAACATGTATAAACATATCGTCTTATCATGCCACATCAAAACAATATAACATTATATATAACATACTATACACATATACATATTATGCATTATTTTAAATCTCTAATCTTATTTCACTATCAATATTCTTATCATTTATATCTTATAATTTTATCCTCTTATATCTATTCTTTTACTCAACATATTATTCAATTAACCAAGCAATACAAACATCATATAAATCATATACTCTACCAATACCTCCTCATGTCCTTGCTATAGAATTTATCATATCACAATATATATATATTTGTTATTATCTCTTGATTAGCCCATGTACATATGTGAGAACTACTGATATGTGAGTCTCTAGAGGTTGTGCACTAATGCTATCACCACAGCTCGTATAAATGCACCGAAGTGCCACATAGAATTACACCGAAGTGCCGCGTAGAATTACACCGAAGTGCCATATAAAATGTCCCTAAGGACCACGTAGAAAATTCCTTAAGAATCATATACCTATACAAAGGATCAAGTATGTGTCTCAAAAGACATCAAAAATGTTCCAAAGAATATGTATATGTCCCGAAGGACCGCGTAGACCCTCGACTCTTGGCATGCCAACTATACCCCTAGCTCTCAAGACACATAACATGGGCATTTTCTTTTATACTTATCATTTCACACATTCATAACACTTATCTCTTATCGCATGTCTGATCTCTTATAATCATGTAATCACATAACTCATGTCATTTCTTGTGAAATCATACATATCATGTAAAACATATCAGACATGTTCACACAAATCACTTCCATGTAATTCACATGATTTATTATCTCGTAGCTCATATCACAGTTTCATACAATTCCACAAATCATTGTCATATATGAATATCACATTTGTACTTAATCACATAGATAATGTTATATAGCACTAAAATCCCACAGTTCCAATTTGTAGCTTATATATTATTCTTATATCTTTTTATAGACATATAAACACTTAGATCATAATTCCCTAATTTATTGTACATAATCATATCATCATTTATATTCATAATACCTAGCTCATATTTTATTCACTTATGCTTACATAGATCCTATAACATATATTGTCGCATACTAACATATATCACTTAAATAAATTCATTTACATATAAATTTCTTATATTCTCTTAATTCAAGTTTACATTACTCTTATAACCTTTTCCTATGACTTCATAGATCTTTATCATGTAATTTCTATATCATAGCTCATCTAAGCACATTAATCTTTCTCATACAACTTATCTCTCATATGATTATCTTTATTTATGTACAGATCTTCTAATTGATATTCTATTTTCATATTGTCCTATAAATCAATGCTAGTTAGTTTATCTCACTTTTTATTGAATACTATAAATAAATTATCATAGTTTCCATAAACTTGACTCGTGTAATTTATGTTTTTCTATTATACCTTCATCTAAACATATATTTACATGTTCATAATCACTTAGCTTAATTTCTTTCTATGGTTATCACATACATCATTTACTATTATACATGATTCGTGCCCTTATAACTTATTTCACATATTCACACAGCTCATAAAGTTCACATATAGTTACATATTTTGTTCCCATATAACCCATATCATATAAATTTACACCTCATAACATATAATATGAACAAAGCATATACACATAATACAAACTTAATCATGCTTCTATTCATGCAAACATAAAATATTGGAAACAGACTTATCACAAGTCTAATTTCCATATAATAATATGCACAATCTAATGATATGCACTCACATTGGCCTCACTAAGTTCCAATCCACTTTTATGATTTCCTCTCTTTCGATCGAATCTTAAATTGATAATCGTTCTGGAACTTGTTCATGTTCGATATCTACATAATTATACATTTTCAAGACAATTATTAGATACCTACATCTTGTAATTCGATACTAACAACTTAAACGAACTTAATAAACCAATATTCATTTCTTCCTTTAGGGGGGAATCGGGTCCCTCCTGTGGGGGTATCGATTCCCCCTTGACATTCTGTAAATTTTGGTTCGTTTGAGGGGGTATCGGTTCCCCTTGAATGGGTACCGATTCCCCTTGCCCAGAAATCACATTTTGAGCTCGAAAATCACTTCATTTTCAGCTCAACACTTCATACTTCACTCCCTTTAATATTCCTAACTTTCATACACATACTTAAACCAATAAATTTTCATTCAATATCTCTTCAACTTAAAAATCCACTCTTTCACATAGCATTCAAGAATCATACCAATTTTTCCATGTTATCCAAAATTAATTCTAACACTTATAACTTCTTACTCTTCCATATGACAAGTCAAATTCAACTTCAAAATCTATTAACTCCTTCTATTTCACTAATTCACTTAAAAACTCTTCATATTTAATCCTTCATAACTCATCCATTTTGAAGTTTCAAACTACTTAAATCTCTAAATAATCTTTCTTAGCACCCCAAGAAATAAAAACTAAGCTTAAAACTCAAGAATTAATCAACTGAAATTAAACTTACCTTTGCCATGGAGCTTACGGGAAGAGAGGAGGAAGGAGATAACCCAAGCTCCAGATCTTTCTTTTCTTCTCACCCTTTCCACGTGTTTTATAACCTTAAAAGAAAGATAAAAATCTTTCTGGTCAAATGACCATTTTACCCTTTATTTCCTTTAATAATTACTAAATAACCTTCATCATATATTTCCAATAATCATTGAATTATTTCATTCTTCTACTTTAGTCACCAAATTCTGAAACTTTTCAATTTAGTCACTAACCCGGTATTGCGGATGTTACATGCAGCCCTCAACATTGCTCTTGTTCTTTCTAACAAGGTTCTATTCATCCGCTCTGCCACTCCATTTTATTGAGGAGTGTTCGCCACTGTGAACTGTCTTTTGATGCCTTCTTTCCTATAAAAGTCATCAAATTCTTCACTTGTGTATTCTCCTCCATTATCTGTTCTGAAACACTTGATATTATTTCCAGAATCAAGTTCCACCCGCACTTTGAAGTTTTTGAAATGAAAACACATCTGACTTATTCTTAATAGGGTACACCCAACATCTCCTGGAGTAGTCATTAATAAATAAGACAAAGTATTTTGCTCCGCCTAGGGATATAACTAGTGCTTGCCATACGTCAGAGTGAACCAATTTCAGAACACTTTTGCCTATAGAATTTGATGTGTTGAATTTCAACCGGTGTTGGTTACTTGTTATGCAATGCTCACACAAAGTAAGTGATACCTTTGTTAAGCCTGGAAGTAGCTTTTGCTCCAGAAGGACTTTCATTCCTTGTTCTGACATGTGTCCAAGTTTCTGATGCCATAACATTGCAGAATCTGAACTACATGAGGCAACAGAGGCTTCTGCTTCTAGCAAAGTCTCTCCCTTCAGCATGTACAAGTTTGCTGCTATCTTTTCGCCTTTCATCACCACAAGCGCTCCATAGAACACCTTCATGATTCCTTTCCGTGTTTTAATCTTGCTTGCATTATTATCCAACAATCCGCAGGATAATAAATTTTCCTTCAGGCCTTTCACATGTCGTGCATCTAGAACAACTTTAATTGTTCCATCATACATCTTCAATTTGATGGTTCCCATGTCAACGATCTCTAAGGCATGATCATTGTAACTATACACAGATCCTCCTAAGACAGATTCATAATGATCGAACCATTCTCTTCTTGAGGTCATATGATATGTTGCTCCTGAATCAATGAGCCATATATCTGCAAATCTCTTTCTACCTTCCACGGTGGTTGACGCTTCACAACATAGAACATCTCCATCATCTGAAGTGTTTGCAGTATTACCTTGTGGATTGGAGTTTTTCTTTAGACTCCAACAATGCTTCTTCAAGTGACCCTTCTTTCCACAGTTGTAGCACTTTAAATTCTTTTTGCTTCTCGACTTTGATCTACATGTTTGTGACTATTGCTTTGGCCACGTTCTGATGATCTCCCTCTCATCGTTGTCAACACTTCTACTTTTTGCAGATTTACTTGTCTGTCTTCCTTGTTCTTGCGCCGATTTTCTTCTTGTAGAACAACAGCTGCAACGTCATCGAAGACTAGACTGGTGACATTACTGTTTGTCAAATTGATCATACGAATCAGGTAGACTTTGAAGTAGAAGTTCAGTACGTTCTTGTTCTCCTATTGTACAACTTAAGGATGTAAGCTGAGAATATAAAGTGTTCAGTGTGTTTAAGTACTCTGTCACTGAAGTAGATTTTGGCATCCGTAGAGTGTACAATTTCCTCTTAAGGAAAATTTTATTGTGCAACGATGTGGCATTGTACAATTTGGTGAGATGATCCCATATCTCCTTAGATGTCTTCTTCTCCTCGATGCTTGACAATACTTCATCTGCTAATGCTAGATGAAAGTTTTCCATATCTCCTTAGCTGTCTTCTTCTCCTCGATGCTTGACAATACTTCATCTCCTAGTGCTAGTTGAAAGTTTGCCATAGCATTCCCATCCATTTCGATCCATTTGTTGCCATCTGTGAAATCTACCGGCCTTTCACTGATAGCTGCTAGACTTCCGTCTTTCCTCAGGATGACCTTCATCTTCAATTTCCACAATGAGAAATTTCTTCCATTGAACTTTTCAATATCAAATTTCTTTGTCATAGCTTCTATTACGGATAGCTCCCACTATTTCACTATCGTGAATAGTTCTCTAGAACCTTCAAAGAATGGGTAATACCTTCTTACTTTCTTATGTTTGAGGATCCACATTTTGGTTGCAACCACAAAGACAATAAGTAGATATTACACACTCTAATCTGGCTCTGGTACCAATTGTTGCGGAATATGGCTATCGGATAGAGCAAAATCGCAACTGATAATTTGAGAAAATAAAAATGAAGATAAAGAAGAAAAATATTTTACGTGAAAAACCCTTAAATAATATAGGGTAAAAACCACGTGCAAAGGTAGAAGAATTTCAGTATGAGAAAATAGGAATTACAACTTCTCTCGGTCTACCAAGGAGAAAACAATGACAATTCTCTCTTGATAAAAAGGAGAAAACAACTCTCAAGAAATTCTCTAAATTCTCTAGTATTGGGGGAAAGCTATAATGATTTGGGATTATTTTGAAGCTAAATGAGATAGTGTATTTATAGTTAAAGCTTCAGGATTAATTTTATAAATACTCTAAAGTTCAAATACTAATTTTTGCAATTTTCCCATTTAATTTTCAACCATTTTGTGCTGCCTAAATTTGAATTCAAGCCGCCGGCTACCCATTAATTTTTCCAGCCACCCCATTTGCAACTTTCAACATCCTGTACCTTGCTACAGTCTTCGTAATAGGTAAGGTTCCTACATTTTTCATGTCATTTTCCAGTTATTGGCTTATCTGTTGTATCTACTTCATTGATCTGATCAAATATTACGTTGTGGCTTGTAGGTATGACAATATTATGCAGATACATCCTAGCTCCCCTTGTTGTTTTTATTTTCATTCACCAAAAATGCTGCTCAAAGCGAAACAGGATCGAGCAATGAACACAACAATGTAGCGTTAAAATGTAACTATGTGAGCGTTTGTACTAGTTCAAGTGTTGTTTAAGTTTAGCAGTAATTTTGTAATCATGAAGGATTTGTATTTAATAGCAGTACATATAAACAAATTACAGTTTACTGCCCTGCTTCGTGCATGTACTTGCTGGTATTGATATTTGATTATGTTGTTAACTGGTTGAATTAGTTGAATTTTGATATGTTGATTTTTTAATGGGATATAATGCATGCACTTTATTGAAGTTTTTATTCTAACCAATAGTTGAAACACTTTTATGGTTCGACAAAAAAATAATTTAGATATGTGACTTAGAATTTAGAAGCTTATTATTGAGTTAACCTAATAAGAAATTGAACTTAATTTACTGCTATCCACTAATGAAACATAACATTTGGGAACCTACCGGCCAATGATATTCCTACACGTGTTCATTGGCTCATCAGTCTACCTACCCATTGTATATACTTCTTCTCTTACTCATTTCGTCAGCTCACACCGTTAATCGCCTCCGATACTCGAAAAAGCCAAAGAGATGGACAGATCACGATTGCTGCTTCTCACCTTGCTATGCACTTCGGTCCTTCTTGGATCTCTAGCTCTTACTCAGGTTCATTTTTTGTGAATAAAACGTGAATCATGAAGTTTTTTTGGTTTCTTTTGTTTGATCGACTGATTTTTTTATTTTATTGAGCTTGAGATTGAATGTTTTATTTTGTTTACAATCAGATAGATGTTCACGATAATCGGACGCGACTAGTGAATTTCTTTATTTGATGGGGTTTTTCTTGGAATTTTCAGGCAAAAAAATCTAAGCGTGATCTGAAAGAAGTTACAAAGTTTTCTTTGATGTTGAAATTGATGGAAAACCTGCTGCTATGCTTCACTTCCCTTATGAAAAAATCCCATTGGATCTGTGACTGTGAGAAAAGGTTAAGTGCTTTACCTTAATATGCGTCATGAATTTCCCAAATGTTTCTTTCAACAGTTTGCAGATAGGGGTAGATTTAAATAGCAAAGAGTGGGTAAAAATGTGATTAACTTGGTGCCTAAAGGTCTTTCTATGCATAAACCTCCAAATTCGAATAAGGGTTCTTCGATTAAGAAGCGATTAAGCCTACTTGTAATGTGTAATGTGTAAATAATTATTTTTTTTAAAGAGAAGAGTATGATTCATTGAATAATAAAATCACACAAAAGAATACATCGACACGAGCCTCGTTAGAAAACCTCTCTACTCCTAGGCGGAGGAAAAATAGTACAACGTGATGATGCAAAGTGAACCAAAGGTTGCTTAAGCAAATAGGGGTGTTTAAATTTTCGAACTAATTCGTTTAATCGATCGAACCGAATTAGTTCGGTTAATTCGGTCGGCCACCAAATTAGTTCGGTCGGTTAACGGTTAAAAAAAATTTTAGAATTCGGTTAACGGTTAATTCGGTTCGAAATCGGTTAATTAACCGAAATAAAATTTTAAATTTTAAATATATTATATATAACATATGGGTTTAGCCCAAACTATTTAAAACTCAATTAATAATTTAAGATCCAATAACTTTTAATCCTAAATCAATATTAATTAATTAAAAAATTTATATAAAACTTATATTTTATAATTATATATTATTTAAATTAATTGTAAACTGTTTTTTTGAATTAATTTTTTTTAAATATATTATATATAACATATGGGCTCAACCCAAACCATTTAAAACTCAATTAATAATTTAAGATCTAATAACTTTTAAACCTAAATCAATATTAATTAATTAAAATTTTTATATAAAATTTTTATTTTATAATTATATATTATTTAAATTAATTATAAACTGTTTTTTGAATTATAAAATATTTAACTTTTATATAAATTAGAAAAATTTAAAAAAAAATCGGTTAATTTTCGAATTAACCGAAATTTATTCTATTCGGTTAATATTTTCGAAAAAACTTTCGGTTCGGTTAACGGTTAAAAAAAAATATCGATTAATTCGGTTAATGATAGGTCGGTTCGGCCACCGAATTAACCAAATGAACCGCCCTAGAAGCAAACACCATTTGAAAAATTGCAGCAGTAGCCAGCAAACGAGGAAGACAAGCAACACCAGCTAAACGAGCAGCACAACAGCAGGCATGAATGAAGAGAACACGATAGCAGGAGCAACACAAAACAACGAGCGACCAACACCTAAAAGAGGTCGATACCTGCTTTAGCCAAGCTATCCACATCCCTATTTCCTTCCCTAGGAATATCCTGAATCTTCCAAGAATTCACACAACATAAACGACTACAACGCAAAACATCGCCCCTAAAACAAGCAGGGGCACAGGATGGATTTTTTATCCATGAAACCACCACTTTGCTATCCGATTCTATGATAAGACAAGCAGATGGAAACCACTTAGAAACCGAAAACAAATGACACGTTTCAACCATCGCTCGAATCTCAGCCCCTGTAGGATCGAGAAGCCCAACAGATTTGGAAAATTTTAATAGTGGTACCTTTGTGATCTCTTAGGATGCCTCCAATTCCTGCTGCACCAAAACTGCCCCTAAGCAGCCCCGTCAACGTTGAACTTCAAATAACCAGCCGGCAGTTCAACCCAAACGTCGACCAAAGTCTTAGAACACGAAATCTGGGATATGCGAGCTGCAAAAGGACATAACAGAACATCAAAAATCGATTTGAAGGAGTGGGGCCACTTGAACTTACACCATTGGCTAATTCTCAGAAGGACTTGATCGAATAACCCATTTCGATACAACCAAAGAGACCAAAGTATTCCAAAAAACGCCATTTTCCAAACTCCAGAAGATAGAGCAGCAACAGGGATTTAGAATAACGGAGAGAACTCTGATATAATCATCCCACATGGATTTCTGTATAGAAGTTATGTGTTGCTTCACATTATAGCTGCCTGTGCTTTCGGTTTTGACAGCTAGAAGATTACTGAACTGTGGTTCTCAGGTCAAATTGTCATGGGACTCTTCGGAAAGGCAGTTCCAAAAACAGCAGGTGTGATATGATGGTGTTATGGCTACATTAATGGCTGTAGTCTGCAATTTCCGTAGCGGTTCTTTTTCTAATCAGCTTAATTTCTTATATGCAGAAAATTTCGGAGCACTCTGCACAGGTCTGAGTTATCTCTTTGATCAACCTTAGTTACTGTAAAGATCTGGTTGCTGTAGGGCTAGGGAAAACTACTTGCAACGATTGCAATGAATACGAGAGTGAAGATTGACTAGCCCTTTTGTGAAGGGCTCTTTACAAACTTTTGTTTAATTTAAGCGCTTTTCAGAGATTGGGTTTTCCATTACAGGGGAGAAAGGTGTTGGAAAGAGTGGTAAACCTCTCCACTACAAAGGAAGTGCCTTTCACCGCATTATTCCGAACTTCATGCTTCAGGGTGGTGATTTTACACTTGGTGATGGAGGGGGGGGGGGGGGAATCAATCTGTGGTGAGAAATTTGCTGATGAGAATTTCAAGTTGAAGCACACTGGACCAGGTGAGTCAATATGTCATTATATCAACTTCTTATACATGCACGAAAGACTAAAAATTTATGACAAGAATCAACCTTTTTTGCTGTCTCTTCTTTTCGTGGAAATTAGGGCTTTTGTCAATGGAAAATGCTGGTCCTGACACCAGCGGATCGCAATTCTTCATTACAACCGTGACAACCAGCTGGTAATTTACATATTGACAATTGCAAACAGTTTAAGATTGTCGTAACCGGTTTTCGTCCGGGCACGAAATATTTATTTGGCGGGAAAATTGATGTGAATAAATGGTTTTTAAAATAATTTGGGAGTCGCCATCGGCCTTTTGGGTCAGGTAGGTCGAATACCTAAAAAAAATATCTTTTAAAAGAGTTTTTAAGAAAACATCAATTAAAAGATAAACTGATCTGCGTTTTAACCAAAAATTTGTCTTTTTAATAATAAAAAGAGATTCGTTGTCGGTTACGTTTAGGGAAGGATTAGCACCCCTACAACGCCCAAAATTGGTACTTTTTAATTATAAATTGTCTCTATTATTAAAAATTAAAAAAATTCAAAATATATTTAATTTAAATTTATATTATTTCAAAATTAAAAAATATTTAAAAATATCGGAAAAGAACTTTTAGGTGCCTTAAGACAGCTCTTTTCTTCAATATTAAATAAATAAATGACAAACATTTTTTATGACAAAAATTTATTTTAATATAGTAAGATATTTATTTATTCAAAAATATCAGAAAATGGCTTCTAGGTATCTTAAGACAGCTCTCTTCTTTGATATTAATAAATAAAAATATATTAAAATTTTAATATTTTAAATAAAACTAAATTATAATTTTTATAATATTTAATTATTTAAAATACCAGAATAGGACATCCTGTTATATTAGGACTGCCATTTTCTTTGATATCGAAAATAAATAAACATTATTATTTAAAAAATATATATATATTTATATGACTAAGATAATAATAATAATTAAAGCAATAATTAAAATATAAAAGTAATAACAAAATAATATTGTAATTAAATAATGATCAAAATAAAAGAAATTCAAAATTATAAAACTAAATATAAAGTATTAAAAATAAAGATAATAATTCGAAATTATGAAAGATAATGATTAATAGTGTAATTTAACCTAATTAATTAATACGTGATTAAATAATAATTAATAAACTATGAGGGACTAAATTTGATATTTTCCTAAATATATTATTTAATATAAAGGACTAAAATAAATAAAAATAAAATTAAAGAACCGAATTATAAAGATCTAAAATTGAGTTCAGTGACTAAAATATAAAGTTATAAAATTATAATGGCTGCGGGAAGGGTTTACCCTTTCTTAAATTACACAGATACCCTCCCCAGAACGACGTCGTTTGGGGAGGGTTTTAAATACCCTAAACGCCTGGCCCGAAGGGCCAAGCTTCTCATTTGCCTCTTTCCTTTCTCTCTCAAACGAGAGAACCAGAGTTCTCTCTGGTTTCTCTCTAGTTTCCCTCGCCGGAGGGAAACCGGCAGCCATAGGCCACCGTACTCCGCCGCCGGCCACCGCCGCCGGCCACCGTAACGGTGGTCGGAATTCACCAAAAACACCCCCAAAGCGTAGATCTAAACGCCCTAAGACCGATTCCGGTCTTTGTTTTCCCTACAAGACTCCTAATCGGAGTAAATCGACGAAAATACCTTCGGTATTTTCTGTTCTCCGGCGATGTTTAGGGCTTCCGACGGTGGTCAAGGCTCCAAGGGTAAGTTTCTTTCTTCTTTCTTTGTTTTCTGTTTTGGTTTTATGTTGGTTGTGGGTTCGTCTCTGTTCGGTTCTTTCCTCTCTGTTTTTTTTTCCGTTTTCTGTCCTCGTTTCTCTCGTGTTCTCCGTTGCTCTCTGTCCTTGCTGGGGTTTTTTTTCTTTGCAGGTTCAGTGGTGGCTTTTATAGCCACCACAGTGTACTCCTCGGACCGGTCCCATGGGTAGCATCTTTGGTGAGTCACCAAGCTATGGCGGTGACTCACCATAGAGCACTGATTTGGTGAGGCAGCTGGCTTCTGGAAAGCTCGACGAGGTCGGCGTCGTGGAAGCAGCAGCGTCGGCAGCAACTGGTTGGACCATCTGGCATCAGAGAGTCGGTCGTCGGGGTGGCTTCTGGCCTTCTGGAAGCCTCAGAGGCGGCTGGGACTCACTGGAACTTTGGAGCGGTGGCGGCGTCTGGAAGCTAGGGTTTAGACAACCCTAGCTGAATATTACAAACCCTAAAGGGTTTGGGTTCTGCTGGGCCAATTGTAATCGGGCCCCAGTTTTGGGCTTTGTAATATTTTTATTATTATTATTATTTTTTATTTAATGATAATAATATATATATAATATATTTTATTTAATAATAATAATAATTAAAATAATATAATGAAAAATTAGTGTCTACAGTTGCCCCTCTTTGCTCATTCTTGTGTTAACAAGAATAGAGCAAAGACGAAAAAGACAATAATTTTCATTCGGCTTCTTTTGAGTAGGATTGAAATATTGAAAACATCATGCACTGAAGGACTTACAGATGACCCGAAGGCTTTGAAAACATCAAAAAGCTCCCGAAGGCTTTTTGGAAACATCATGCACTGAAGGACTTACAGATGACCCGAAGGCTTTGAAAACATCAAAAAGCTCCCGAAGGCTTTTTGGAAACATCATGCACTGAAGGGCTTACAGATGACCCGAAGGCTTTGAAAACATCAAAAAGCTCACGAAGGCTTTTTGGAAACATCATGCACTGAAGGGCTTACAGATGACCCGAAGGCTTTGAAAACATCAAAAAGCTCCCGAAGGCTTTTTGGAAACATCATGCACTGAAGGGCTTACAGATGACCCGAAGGCTTTTTAAACATCAAAAAGCTCCCGAAGGCTTTTTGGAAACATCATGCACTGAAGGGCTTACAGATGACCCGAAGGCTTTTTAAACATCAAAAAGCTCCCGAAGGCTTTTTGGAAACATCATGCACTGAAGGGCTTACAGATGACCCGAAGGCTTTGAAAACATCAAAAAGCTCCCGAAGGCTTTTTGGAAACATCATGCACTGAAGGGCTTACAGATGACCCGAAGGCTTTGAAAACATCAAAAAGCTCCCGAAGGCTTTTTGGAAACATCATGCACTGAAGGGCTTACAGATGACCCGAAGGCTTTGAAAACATCAAAAAGCTCCCGAATGCTTTTTGGAAACATCATGCACTGAATGACTTACAGATGTGGGAAATAGTTTACTAAGTAAAAAAAACTAAGGAAATCGTTTTCTTACTTTTCATCAATTTTATTTTTAGAAAAGATTGAATGAGAAACTATGGAAATCGTTTTCTCATTTTTTTTTTCAAAATAACATGTTGATTGGGTAACATGCCCCAATCTCAAGATAATGCTCATTTTTTGTGGATTGCGTCCATCTCTTCTTCAGATGTTTACGTGATTCCTGTATTTGCGGTTTTGAATACCTTCTTCTTGTAAGGTATTTCTTACCATGAATCTTCTTGTTCTTCCGAAGATCTGTAAAACTTCATGTTTGAATGTACTCAGATGTATCAATGTAATGCATTGTCTATTGTGCAAATGATTTTCTTATGAATGCATGAATGTTGATGCAATCTTCATTTGATTTCAAAGTGGTGAACTCGATCTTCCTTCAGTTCATCATTTATTGCCAGGGTTATCTCTGGATATTAGTATCGCAACTTATGCTATCAAGCTTGCATTTCTGCAGAATCATCTGATCAACTTGTATCGTTACTGTTTTCTTTGCTTCATGAAGGTCTCAGAAGAAATGTTTCATTTGTGGAACTCTTGCTGTAGTCAGAACTATGACCTTGATGTCCCATTTTGTCTTGGATAAAACCAATTTTCTTTGTTTGGACTTGTGTAGAAATTCCATAAAGCTTTCATCTTTGAAAAGAGAATCTATCATCTGACTCAGTAGGGATTAATTAGGAGAATAGAGTCTGTTCTGATTTGACTCTTGAAACATATCACAAGGAAGATTTATTCCAATTCCTTTCATGTCTCCACATATAATCAAATCTCGAATAAGGCAACTTAGACCAATATCATGTTGAGATGCTTAACAACAACCTGTAATTCAACCTTAGTTGACCCCACTAGTTTCTTATTGTTAAAATTTCAACTTTCCTTGGAAAGAAATCTTCATTATATCTCACTTTTAATCTTGGGGTTGAAGAAGACAAACTTCATCTTGGATCAATAAATGGAAACCATATGATCATAACATTGGTTCAGCATCAGAATAGCAGGTTCGTAAAACATTTAACAGTGCATTCATCCTTTCCTGTGGCTTCTGCTCAGATGTTCGTAAAATATTTGACAACACATTCATCCTTTTTTGTAGCTTCTGCTCAGATGTTCTCAATCATTGAATCTCTTTGCCTAGTGTTCAAAGCTTTTGAATGATGTCACAAGACCATTTGAGAACAAAAACTCAGTGGGGATTCAAGTGTAATGTTGGTATGACCAAAAAGTTGGTCAAATTCACAAGATATGCTGGTGTCGAATTGAATAGGAGACACTAACTGATCTTGATATCATCTCGGGCAAGGGCAAGTGTAATACTGATAACGTTTTCTTCTGTAATGAGCATTGTAGAAAGTAGAAACACTTCAGCTATAGGATCCATGTATAGAAAGATATCCGTGGATTTCTTGCTGCTGGGGATGAAACGTACATGATAAAACCCAAAATAGATAAAAATTCAGTTCAACCTGGCTGGCAATGATAACCCCAATAATAGCGTGAATAACAGTAATGTAAGTGAGTCGAGTCTCCCTTTCCAATGTCATCAAGTAAGTAAAAAAACTGATGTGAAAAACAGCTTCATAATCCCAACAGTATGGTTGAAACTAACTGTCAGGAACCTCAAAGAAATATTTTCAATTATCACTGATACAGAGAATGCAAAATTCAAAGCTGAGATCTTGAGGAACTGAACCCTGGATTGAGTAGCCTCCTGGGGATCATTTTTATTCATGCAACTATGATGTAGCTTAACAAAGATCGCGCTATCATGTGACACATGGTTTTAAGAAGATTGGTATTTGAAACCATACTTGCTGAATAAATATTTGTTCAACAACAGGACCCTAATGCAACTGCCTGATGAACGAAGCAATTATGTGTAGTCAGCTCAACTGTCACTGTTTCATCATTTTCATTCTTCATATCTTTGTCTCATTAGAAATATTTGTTCAAATCAATGATCTCGACACAGGATGATATGGGCCTTCAACATGCCCCAACATTGGCTAATACAAGTGTCCAAAATGCATCAACAGTCCTGATTTTGATTGAAAAGGGTTTTCAGCATGCCCCAATATTTGCTTCTTGTTAATCTGAGTCTTCAAAATACCCCACATGGATCTGTCTGAAGTGAGCTTTAAAATGCCCCAATATTTGCTGATACAGATGTTAAAAGTGTGCTCAACATTACTTCTTGTTGAGATGAGCCTCCAAGAATGCCCAAATATTCATATTGCTGTGAGCCTTCAAAATGCCCCAATATTCTATTTCTGGTTGAAATGGGCCCTCAAGATGTCCCTCTAGATTTATCTTATTCACTCTCAATTTCTGTTTGACTGGAATGTCATGATCCCCACGAGGTCCAATTTTGACAATGAATTGTTGTAGGTACTTGTAGCTTTATTCGTGCCCCAAATCTATTTATCTTGAATACTCTCATTCTGGTGTCACTAAACAGTAGTGTTATCAAGTAACTGAAATTCTCTTCATGTTATCACAAACTTAAGAAGTATTCAATCATTCTAACAGAAACGTCTGAGATATGTGTCTTCTGAATGAGGTGACCATTTTCTGTATCTGGAGGGATTTAGTCAGACAGTGCAGTAAAAATAGCTTGGTAATCCGTTCCAAGCTGACACAGTGGCTTATCATCTTTCAGTGAAGGCCATATCTGAAATATACTTTTCTGTGGGAGAGAAACCAATTTATGCAAACAATAATCTGATGCAATGGCAAGACTACATATACAATGGTACAAGCTCATCAAAAATCTGCACCCATGCAACATGTTGATTCTGATAACAACTCATCTGATTATGAAGCGATCTTTCAGGATGATTTCACATATATTGATAGTTCTTCTGATATCGAGGAAATCATGAATTCTGATTCTGATGAGGAGAGTAAACTGTTATACTTGACAAAAATGGGATTCTCAGAGGCTGAAGCTTCAATAACCATGGAGAGATGTGGTTCAGATTCATTAATTACAGAATTGACAGATTTTATATGTGCTGATCAAATGGCTAAGGTTACTGACGCACTTCTTATGGTAGAAGATAGGAAGCCATTATGCAATGATCCCAATTACAAACAAAGGCGAAACTTGGGCTATGATTTGTGGAAAAAGAAGAAGCAGAGGAAGCTTGAAAAGAAGCTTCTTAATGAAGATGATCATGCAGTTCATCTTTCAATTCCAATGATCGGTTCTGGGGTTCCTACCAAATTAGATCAGATAACTCAAAGAACACTTCCAGAAGATGCTATTGGGTCTCCTTGTTTCTACCATGAGCAATTCATCTTTCAAATCCAATGATTGTTTTTTGGGGTTCATACCAAACCAGATCAGATAACTCAAAGAACACTTCCAGAAGATGCTATTGAGTCTTCTTATTTCTACTTTGAGCACATGGCACTTGCTCCAGTTAATGTTTGGACTGGAATATCACAGTACTTATTTGATGTAGAGCCAGAATTTATAGATTCGAAGCATTTTCATGCTATTACACTGAAAAGGGCTATATTCATAATTCTGCCAATTGAGAATAGATTTTCTTTTATTCTACTTCCTCCATGTGCTGATGCTTTTCCATTGACAAAGAAATGATGGTCTTCCTGGGATCCAAGAAAAAAGTTGAACTGCTTATAAACATGTACAGGAAGTGCCAAATTGACAGAAAGGATCTGTAAGGCTCTTGAAGCTTATGACAATGAAACACCTTCGAGTGTCCAGAAGTATGTTCTTGATGAGTGCTTGAAAATGGAATCTGGTATGGATTAGAATGAATAAAGTTATTCCACTTGAACCTGATGAGGTGGAAATACTTCTAGGTTTCCCTAAAAACTATACATGAGGAGCTGCTAGAAACATGTTCTCTGGTGATATCAATGTCCTGTCTCTTGTCTCTAGGATCAATGATACAGAAGTTGCCTTTTATTGTCTTGGCATACTTTTGAAAACAGATGTGAAAGAACTGAATGATGATCGGTTGGAGCAATTGATGAGTAGATTTGTCGAATTCGACCTTGTTGTCGGTGACATCCAGTGTAACAACCTTACTGGAAGAAATAAACATCATCAGGATGAAATAGAAGATTTTTGCTGGTGCATTTTCTTGCAATGACTACCACAATGACTGTCTCTTCTGCTGCTCCAAAATACACACTGTCTTATCCCACTCTTCCCTAACCATGGAAAGGTTTATTTGATGGTAAAACTGGTTATCTCAACTTTTGGAATCCTGTACGGCATACAAATGTAGAATTTGTTCCAATGTCTTATTCTGTGCCATAAGTCCTCAAATTCAAATTCAGCAATCTTCTGAAGGACATAATGGGTATCCTCTTAACAAAGAAAGTGATCGGCATAGAAGAAGTATCAATGATAGATCAGACTTGAGCCACATCATGGTATAACCAGAGTGCAAGTATTGACTTGTTCATTCCCATAATACATCTTACTGGGACCTATATCTATGTGATGTAATCTGTCAGAAACATGGATTAATGGCTAGGGAAAGTAATTTGTCTGGTGATGCTTATCGACCTCAACATGAGATAAACGATAATCTTTCTTGATGAGCTACTAATAATGTGATAGGGGAGTGTCACAAGTTCAATTCCCCAGACTTTCTGGCTTCTTGGACCATTTGCCTTCAAAAATGTGAAGTGCTTCATTCCTCTGGCCTTGTTTATTTTTTTTTCTACAACCGAGGTAGAATAAACAACAATTGCTTCAAGGACCTTTCTCATTTGAGACTGCCAGGCTTGAAAATGTTTTTTCCTCCTTTGTTTATTGAAGAATGAAAGAATTTTGCAAAGTATTACCCCTTTCAGGTTCACAATATAATCAAATTATAAACAATAAGTTTAATGAATATCAAATAAATCAACTACACTTTTAAATCATTCAAAAATCATAGTCCTATGGCAAGTGTCAAAACTATTGACTAATTTAAGGTGTAGGTGGATTCTGGTAAAGTAGGTTTTTTCAAGTTGGTTCAGTATGTCGCTTCGGGCTTCCACTAACTTGAAGAAAAGGTTGTTATGCTCATCTTGTAGAGATGCTTCTCGTTTCCAAAATATCATGAACGTCTTTGGGATGTGCGGTGCTCCTTTTAATAGCTTAAAATCATCTCTTATGTCATTTGTTGCACCATTCAATATTCGAGCCGCCTTTTCAGGTTTTCAACTCGAATCCTCCTTTGGTTCTAAGATGTTATTTAAAAATTTATATCTTGAACCCTCATTTTATCATTTTTCATATCATGCATTAAAGATTTTAAAAACCAATTTTTGCAAATAAAAATCAATCTTGAGAGGCGGAATGAATTCTAAAGATATTCTCTTTTACTTAGAAATCCATGTATGATTAAAATGGACTTTTCAGGTACGTAACGTAGGCCATGTCTTATGGTTATGAAAAAAAAAGGATAAAAAGGCCCAAATAAGTGTTTAAGGGTCATCAAACCAAGGATCAATTCATTCTGATGCCATCAATCTTGTTTTGTTTGACTTGGATCTGCCTTGTTGGGGATTTTTCCATCATTTGGATCCCTCTAGACTGCCAAATTTTGGATTCATTTCCAATTTCTCATATCTTCAGCATTTCCTGTTCTTCTTGTTTGTACTTGATCAACCTTGTAACTTGAGGCTCAATAAGTCACCCATCTTGATTCAATTTTCCTTTTTCTCTCTTTTTTTTCTTTCTTTGTTAGATGAGTATAATACTTCAACTGCTTTGAGCACCTCCTTTTCCTTTTGCATTTTGGAGATTTTTCATTATTCTTGATTGGATTGATCTTCAAGCACTCTGTATTTGACATACTTTGTAATTCAAAACTTTCTTGCCTTCATGGAAACTTGTCTGTGTAATAAAACTGTATTGACAATCTTTATTCTTGTGAGCAAATATCCTTCATCTTGCCCCCTAATGTGGAGGGTGATCCTTGGTTAAGGTTGAATCAGAAGAAAAATTATTCAGGCTCTAATGGGGACAACAAAGGATATATATATATATATATATATTAAAGGATAAATGAAACAATGCCGTTCATCATCTCATACACAAAAATCTTTGTAAAAAAAGGTATCCACAGGGGATGAATATTCAAGATTAACTTTATTTACATGAAAAAATGTAATTAATGCATGATATATTTATTTCAATCCATCACTTTCCCCTTCTTATTTGAGTATGCCCTAACCACTCGAAATTATCATCAATGAGTTGGTCCATGATGCCTCATCTTGTCTCTTCTTGCAGTAAAATTCACGAATAATTGAAAGTTTGGTTCTTTTGAGGTCTTTTGGTTTATGATGGTTTTGTATTTGGAAGGACAAATGTGTGACTTATAAAGTCATGTATATGGTGGAATGTAGTATCATCAATCAATCGACTCTACCCGAGAAGGTAAACATTTAGTGTTTGTGTCTCAAAAACAGGTAGAGATATTTCTTCAGAGTCTTAAATAAATGTAGTGTCAGGATTTGGTTTGAGTAATTGGCATTGGATGGGATATTAAAGATATAATTTTACCACTTGCCAATAGATCTATAACTCTTGAAAAATTAAAAGAATATTTAATCTACTTGATACTCAATAATCTCAAGATTAAAACTTGATTCCTTACTCATAACCATAAAAGTAACACACATTTATTTATTGCACAAAAAGTGGAGAAAGGAACTAAAACAAGTTCAAACAAGATGCTGAAAATAGAAAGTACTACAGTGGTAGATAACACTTCCAGTTGTTTATGCATCATGCCTCATTATTCCTATAATGTTGGGTATGTAATAGGATCAGGGTTCTTTTCTCTATTTGCCCCCCATTTCTTGATCATTTCTTGTGTCAAAATTTCTTGTGTCAAAACCCTTTTGTCAACAAGAATCTCAATTTCTTTTAACAGTGGCCTACAATTGCCTGTAGAATGCCCCTTTACCCCCAAGTGGAAATTACAAACACTATTTTGATCATAGCTATGAGTAGAAGGGTTTGATGTCATTTTAGTTGGTCTTGGTGTGATGTATTGACCTTTAACCAAATGAGGATACAAGTCTGAAATGGAAGTTTGGAACACTTCCAAAGTTTTTCTTGATCGTATGACTTTCTTTGGTCGATCCGAACAGTTACTTGCTCTTTTTCTTTTGCAATTGCGGGGATTCTGGATGCGACATACATTCGTATCATCAGCTTTTGTTTTCTGATCAGTCAGGCTCTTGGATGTGACTTTTGAGTTTTCTTCACTGATTACATTCTCAATTAAATCTCCACTTGTCACAAGATTCTCGAATTCGTTTGTCGGATTTGCCTGCATTAACTCGAAGAAAGGCGCTGGAAGGGAATCACGAAACATACGTAATATTTCTTCTTCTAACATGGAAGGTTGAACTTGTGCTGCCATTCCTCTCCATCTTAGGGCATATTCTTGAAATCTTTCATTGGTTTTCTTCTTTACTCTTCGAAGATCCATACGTGTTGGAGCTAAGCCTTTAATATACCGATATTGTCTCAAAAATGCATCAGCTAAATCTACCCATCTCTTGATCTGTTCTTGGGTCAACTGATTGTACCAGACTACTGTTGGGCCAACAAGACTATCATGGAAAGAGTGAATTAATAGATCATTAGAACTCAAATATCCTTCCATTTTTCTGCAAAACATTCTCAAATGGATTAAGGGACAACTGGTGCCATCATATTTCTCAAAATCAGGCATTTTGAATTCATGGGGAATAATCAAATCTGGAATCAAGCTGAGCTCTCTTGCTTCTAATTCTTTGTGGGAAGTATCAACACATTTCATATTTTTGATTGCTTCATCCATCTTCTTGAATCTTTCTTCATATTGCGAATAATGAACAAGGCTATTCTTTGGGTTCAATTGGGATGCCCCAGAGGATTTTACCATTTTCGACTCTTCAATCTGACAGCATGATTGCTCTTTATCAATTATCTCTTCTTTATCAGATGTCACATACTGAATAATTTGATTTGATCCATCTGGTACTGAATCTGATGTTTCTTTCCTTATATCCTGAGGTAACCCTGTCAATTGTTCTGGCCACTGGTCTTGTAGTCCCTTTATAAGATTGCTCCATTGTTTTCATGATGACAGTAAAGTAATTGAATGAATGACCTTGGTTTTACTGTTACAAAACCTTTCATTAATTATTAACATGTTTTTATAATTAAGTATATGACAATACTTAAATAAAAATGTGAAAAATGCATAATTGAAAAATAAAATGCAAAATGTACAGTAAAGTAATTGAATGAATGACCTGGTTTTACTGTTACAAAACCTTTCATTAATTATTAACATGTTTTTATAATTAAAGTATATGACAATACTTAAATAAAAATGTGAAAAATGCATAAATTGAAAAATAAGAATGCAAAATGTGCAATTCAAAGATATAAAAAATAAAAATACAAAATGAAAATGCACAGATACAAAAATGTAAATGCATGTATGAAAAGGTGTTACTTAAGAGTGATCATCTTAGAACAGATTTCATTAACACAAAAGCTTCAGTACATCAAACAAAATTTTACATGTAGGGGGACAACTTTCAGTCCTAATTTCAACAAAACTTTACATATAGGGAATAACTTTTCCATTTTCTTCTTTAAAACCAAGTTAGTTTTAGCTTTATGGGCCATATTGCTTGTCTGGACTACAGCTTCTTCCATGATATTCTGGGTTCTTTCATCTCCTATGTCAATTCTCGGAATTGATCATTTCCTTTGTGAGAGAACTCAGCAAATCTTCTTCTCTCTGGGTGCCTACTGATATTCTTACCTTTGAAGACTTTTGGTATTATCTAGCAGGACCTTTGGTTATCAAACTAGTCGATCATTTACCATAAATTGTAAGGTTCCATGATCCCAAAAGACTTTGGACTTGACGTTTGAAGGCAAGACAATTCTCGATGGTATGTCCTTGAGCTCCGGCATGATATTCACAATGAACATTGATGTCATACCAATTTGGATATGGAGGTTGGAACGGTTTTATGTAATATGGAGCCACTTCTCGTGCTTCAAGTAACTTTTACAACTTTATATGATATAGGTTATAGCATCAACATGAGAACCACCTTTTGTCTTGGATTGAACCTGAGTTTTAGTCATTGGGAGCAGACAAACTTTGATGATTTCTGATCACATGATTTCTTCTCATCTCTGAGGCTTTTACAGTAGTCACCATTTCTTTGGTATTTCCAGACGATTTGTGAATAGAATGATAACTGTCTGTAATTTCTCAAGTTGGTTAGGATCAGAATTCCCTTGCTATTGAAATTGCATGATTATTTATTAAGCTTTCTCTTTCTGTGCAGGAATCTCTTCTCTTTTGGCCAAAACAGATATCCTTTCCATCATCTTGGACATCTGGTCTCTTATCTCACGTATCTCCTTTTGATCTTTAATGGGCATACAATCTTTGGGTGCATAGCTCTCCTCTATCCTTGGATTTCCCTGAGGATGTCTTTTCTTGGCCGCATCATATTTTGTTTGATCATAGAACTTTTTGTCCATTTATGATTTCTTTCTAATTTGATGAACAGTCTTTTCAGTTAACACCTTTGTTCATGATTATGCAATGCAAACAAAAGAAAACAATATAAACAAATTAGAACAAAAATAACATGCATATGAAAATAAGAAAAAAAATAAAATGGTTAACAAACTTTGAAAGAAAAAAATTTATTTATCATGGTATATAATAAATCTAACCTCATGCTTTCTAATTCCCATGCTTTGTTTGGAAAAATTAACCTAACTGCATGATTTCTAGTTCGCATGCATTTATTCAGGGAAAAAAAAAAATAATAATAATTAAAAAAATTAAAAGCTATGCTTATTCTCCTTTGTGTACACCTATGAACAAAGGTTTACAGTCTTAGATTAGGTGAATTTCTAGGGTATTATATGCAGGGTTTTAGTTCTAGGAGTAAAGGTACTCGAATTGTACTTGTTAGTGCCCCTTAGGCTGCCAACCCTCAACCTATCCATCACAGACTTAAGCGGATCGAGTTCAAGTCGAGAGGACACATTTCTCTATGCCTGATACGGAGAATAAATTCTCACGAAGACATAGAGCATATGAACCCTGAAAGTTACTTGCTAGGTCTGACACGGAGAATAATTCTCACGAAACGTCGCTTTGTTATGCAATGCAAGTTGTGTGTGAGGAGAAATATTCAAATCTATAACAAACAAATAAATAATGAAATTTAATACTGAAAATAAAATAATAAATATAATAATATTATGAAATAATAATAATAAAAAAATTGAAATAAAAGAAAAAATTAAATAAATGATTTTTTTTATTTCTAATTAGTAGAGACAATTTATAATTTGATTTTAAGTTTGACAACAGGGTTCCCAGTGGAGTCGCCAAGCTGTCGTAACCGGTTTTCGTCCGGGCACGAAATATTTAATTGGTGGGAAAATTGATGTGAATAAATGGTTTTTAAAATAATTTGGGAGTCGCCATCGGCCTTTTGGGTCAGGTAGGTCGAATAATTTGGGAGTCCTAAAAAAAAATATCTTTTAAAAGAGTTTTTAAGAAAACATCAATTAAAAGATAAACTGATCTGCATTTTAACCAAAAATTTGTCTTTTTAATAATAAAAAGGGATTCGTTGTCGGTTACGTTTAGGGAAGGATTAGCACCCCTACAACGCCTAAAATTGGTACTTTTTAATTATAAATTGTCTCTATTATTAAAAATTAAAAAAATTCAAAATATATTTAATTTAAATTTATATTATTTCAAAATTAAAAAATATTTAAAAATATCGGAAAAGAACTTCTAGGTGCCTTAAGACAGCTCTTTTCTTCAATATTAAATAAATAAATGACAAACATTTTGTATGACAAAAATTTATTTTAATATAGTAAGATATTTATTTATTCAAAAATATCAGAAAATGGCTTCTAGGTATCTTAAGACAGCTCTCTTCTTTGATATTAATAAATAAAATATATTAAAATTTTAATATTTTAAATAAACTAAATTATAAATTTTATAATATTTAATTATTTAAAATACCAGAATAGGACATCCAGTTATATTAGGACTGCCCTTTCTTTGATATCGAAAATAAATAAACATTATTATTTAAAAAATATATATATATTTATATGACTAAGATAATAATAATAATTAAAGCAATAATTAAAATATAAAAGTAATAACAAAATAATATTGTAATTAAATAATGATCAAAATAAAAGAAATTCAAAAATTATAAAACTAAATATAAAGTATTAAAAATAAAGATAATAATTCGAAATATTATGAAAGATAATGATTAATAGTGTAATTTAACCTAATTAATTAATACGTGATTAAAATAATAATTAATAAACTATGAGGGACTAAATTTGATATTTTCCTAAATATATTATTTAATATAAATGACTAAAATAAATAAAATTAAAATTAAAGAACCGAATTATAAAGATCTAAAATTGAGTTCAGTGACTAAAATATAAAGTTATAAAATTATAATGGCTGCGGGAAGGGTTTACCCTTTCTTAAATTACACAGATACCCTCCCCAGAACGACGTCGTTTGGGGAGGGTTTTAAATACCCTAAACGCCTGGCCCGAAGGGCCAAGCTTCTCATTTGCCTCTTTCCTTTCTCTCTCAAAACGAGAGAACCAGAGTTCTCTCTGGTTTCTCTCTAGTTTCCCTCGTCGGAGGGAAACCGGCAGCCATAGGCCACCGTACTCCGCCGCCGGCCACCGCCGCCGGCCACCGTAACGGTGGTCGGAATTCACCAAAAACACCCCCAAAGCGTAGATCTAAACGCCCTAAGACCGATTCCGGTCTTTGTTTTCCCTACAAGACTCCTAATCGGAGTAAATCGACGAAAATACCATCGGTATTTTCTGTTCTCCGGCGATGTTTAGTGCTTCCGACGGTGGTCAAGGCTCCAAGGGTAAGTTTCTTTCTTCTTTCTTTGTTTTCTGTTTTGGTTTTATGTTGGTTGTGGGTTCGTCTCTGTTCGGTTCTTTCCTCTCTGTTTTTTTTCCGTTTTCTGTCCTCGTTTCTCTCGTGTTCTCCGTTGCTCTCTGTCCTTGCTGGGGTTTTTTTTAACTGGTTGGACCATCTGGCATCAGAGAGTCGGTCGTCGGGGTGGCTTCTGGCCTTCTGGAAGCCTCAGAGGCGGCTGGGACTCACTGGAACTTTGGAGCGGCGGCGGCGTCTGGAAGCTAGGGTTTAGACAACCCTAGCTGAATATTACAAACCCTAAAGGGTTTGGGTTCTGCTGGGCCAATTGTAATCGGGCCCCAGTTTTGGGCTTTGTAATATTTTTATTATTATTATTATTATTTTTTTTATTTAATGATAATAATATATATATATAATAATATATTTTATTTAATAATATTAATAATTAAAATAATATAATGAAAAAATTAGTGTCTACAAAGATGTTTAGATTTTTTTAGAGGTTTACATAGTTGCTAATCATCGAGTAACTATGTGCAGGTTGGACGGCAGACATGTGGTGTTTGGAAAGGTGCTGTCCGGTATGGACGTGGTTTACAAAATCGAAGCGGAAGGAAGGCAGAGTGGCATACCCAAGAGCGAAGTTGTGATTGCTGACAGTGGTGAAATGCCTCTATAATTATCAAGGCACGAGTCTTTGTTTATTCCGAGTTAAGTCCATGATAAATCCTCGGAGATAACTTCTTGTTTAAGATGTTTTCTTGGGAGTTCTTTTAAGCCGAGTTTGTTTAGCGGATGAAGATCATTATCTTTTAAGTTGGCGTTATCACATGGTATGGTTCACGTATAAGCTATTGTTAGTGGAAACAGCCTCTTGAGACTCAATAAACTTGCCAAATTGGAAGAAAGCTTTGTCATTAACTAGATCATTTGGCTATACGCAATATATTCATATGGAAAAAAATAGATTAATAAAATCAATCTTATTTTAAAACATTTAAAAATTAATTTTATTTCAAATGATTAAATATTAAAATGGTTAAATTTTATTTTATTTTATTTTAAAAATGATTATTTAAAAATCAAATAATTTTATATAAAAATAAATATTAGTAAGAGTTATTCTAAATGAGTCCCCAAACTTTAAAACATTCTAATTTCATTCTTAAATTATGGCTCTCATTCTAAATTAATCTTTAAAATTTTAAACATTCTATATTTATCTTCAAATTTGACCCTCATTTTATTGATCCCCAAGCTTTTGACTGATTTAGGGGAAGTTATTGGAATGTTCAAAAGTTTAAGGACCAAAGAATGGCAGTCATAGTTTGGGGTTGGATTTAGAATGTTTAAAAGTTTAAGGACTAATTCAAAATGAGGGTCATACTTTAGGGATGTATAGTGAAATTAACTAAATTACTAGTAATATGTGAATTTTTTTAGGGAAATAATATATTAATTAATCAAAAAACTATAATCATTAAATATTATAAAAAACTCAAGCACTATGAAGGATTTATGTTCCGTTCAATGATGACTTTCCTACTCCAAGTTGTTACTTGACAAAGAAGTTGCCAAATCTATCTCCGTGTGCTTTCGCTTTATTGTTCACCCAACTCAACCATGGATATTAAATTTAAGAATAAATTATTTCCAAGATCATTTAATTATGATTTTAGTGTTTGTTCTTGAACATGCCTTGTTGATTAGTGGTGGAACATGCTTCAATAATTTTATTATTAAAAATATTCCAACCATTAATTAAATTAAACTGAACCATACGTAGACACAAATATACATAGCATGCAAGCATTCATGCTAGTAGTAGAATTAACTTTCATTTAAAGGCTCGTAGAGATATCTTCACTCCGCCCAACTTATTTGATTCACCACAAAGGGGGGAAATGCCGTGTCCTCTACTGCTTAAATTGGTTTATCATAAACAGAACCTAGTAACAACTTTTGCTGTCCGTTACACGGAGGCCGGATAGCCTGCTGTACGCTCCCCGGCGATCTTGGCACTTCCTGTAGACATTCTTGAATGGAGCATGTGGAAACTAACTTTGTCGAAGCTAGGGATGCATGAAACTTATCATGCCCGGCCGGCTTCATGAAACTAATCGAATCATCTTCGCTCTCAAACCCGCATGTATTGTGCAGCTTCCTTCTTTGCACCTCATCCTTGACTCTCTATAATGTCAAAAGAGGGGAAAGTTGATTAATAACAGACCACTTTATGAAAAAGGCATTCTCCAGGTTTTATGGAATCTCAGATGCATGTTTTTCAGTTTTCACTCTATCATGCAACCTTTCGGTTATGTCGTGATCCAAAGAACACAATTTCGTATGTAATATGTATCACCAAGAAAAATAGTATCGTGTGACCAAAAAGAAATCCGATTTGGCCAGGGTAATATTCTTCAAATTACAAACCTATTTGACATTGTATAGCCATTTGATCCAAGATAAAGTAAAAGACAAACGCCTCTATGCTTAGGGAGCCAAATGCTATATGAATGGCAAATTACAAGTTCCCAAAGAAGTCATAACAAAAATAACAAAAACAATAGGACACAGATGTGTTCTGTTTCAAGACAAAGATTTTCTAGCAGAAGCCTTGTGTCGGTTGAGAGTAATGTCTTAACACGAATGTCGATTCATAAATAGTCTGGCACGGGATAATAAAAACAACCTAAAGTCTTCATGCCAGACAATGGTTAAGATAGGACAATACTTCCACACTTCTATGAATAATTCAACTAAGACAAACTCACATGAAACATTTTTGCAAGCAATTTAGCAGTGCCATTTTAAAAAAACTCGAATCAACAAATCATCACCTCATATTAACAATTAGTGCTCTAGAAAGCAATGGGAGGGGAAAACACACAGTTGTTATCCATTGACAAACGAACACACAAAACCTAACCATAATTCCCTAACAATGATTCTTTAATGTTTAAAACTTAAAAGTCTAAAGCCCAGATCCATTACGCTACACAACCAAATGAAAGTGTATACATAACAACAATGCACGATTTATATCATGCATTCATCCGCACAATGAAGCTGCCACGGTCGAATGCATATACACAAAACCAACATTAAAACACTAAATTTCATCAGTTAATCACTGAAACTGCACATGTTGAGAGGGGAAAAATAGAACAACACCAATGAAAACAGTACCTAAATGTCAGCTGAAACAATTTTCATATACGTGAAAGTGGATTTAACATAAAAAAAAACCCAGAAAATTTTGAAGCCACAAACCTGTAAAAGTCTCAAGTCGAACTTAGGGAGACCGATCTGGCCAACAGTAAGCGACCCAAAAAGGTTCCCCACCAAAGCAGCATCGGGGACAACCAACCCATGGACCAAACCGCCAACGAAGCCACCGAGAAAGCTATCACCGGCGCCGGTCGGATCAACCTGGTTAGCCCCAAAAGGCTCGATTTTCATTTCTCCATCTTTCCAAAAAACTTCACACCCATCTTTCCCACGTGTTATCACCACACAACACCATTGCCTCACTTTCTCTAAGTCCATAAACAGCGCCTCTTCCGATGAGGCCTTCAAAAATTTTACCCGCGGTAACAGATGGTAAAACCCACTCTCTTTTAACCCCACGAGCTTCACCGTCCCATCGTTCTTGTCGAAAGAACGGATTAAAGCTTGGATATCGACGAAAACGGCGTCGCATGTTTCAACCATTTTCTCCAGCGTTTCAGGCAATATCTCCCCGCCGACCCCAACGGCCATTCCGAAATCGAACCTTTTATCGGGCAGATCCGATGGATTGATCGGATCACAGACTTCGACACGTTTCAAGACCCGATCCTGATGAGCATTATCGGTGTGGCCCTGACCGAAATAAGCGTGGAAAACGGTGGATTTGGACGTGGGAATCACGATGGGGTCGTGATTAACCGGGTATTTAAAATCGAACCCGACTTTTGATGTTAAATGGGAAGAAACAGAGAGGGCGGTAAAGACGTTGGAGATAAAAGAGGAGGCTCCACCGAGGGTTTCGGCGACGACGGCGCCGTCGTGGAGAAGGACATCGTGGCAGTAATTACCGACAATGAGAACGCTTTGAATTAGGGTGTTTTGGGGTTGAGGGATGGTGGTGGTCACCATGGCAGAGAGAATGTGACAAAAGGGGGTTTTAGATGAAAAGGAGAATGGGAAAAAAATTTAGAATCCATTGAGAGGGGGAAAGAGAGAGATTTAGAGAGAAGACATGGAAGCCGTAAAAGGAAGACAAAAATCTAGGTGTCAACAAGCCGTGGACGCGCGACAGATTCACATACATTTGCCCAAGGCTGCAAAAATAAGTTAAAAATCACATTTTTGGAGATGTTAATACTTTGAATTGTGAACCTTAGAAAATGACTAATTTATTTTTAGAATTACAGGAGAATACAACATGAAATTTAGACTAACCATGCAACTTATTCCTTAAAATTCATATAAAATATTATTAAAATTTTGGTCTTTACAATATTAGCCTATCCAGAAAATAATTAAATCTTATTAAAAGTTTATTAAAAAGAAATACTTATTCAAGTTTTACCATTGTATATTTTGTCAAACAAATACTTGTATCACTTTTTTAAAAAGAGAAACACATATATCAACTAGTAAGGTTTAGGATTTTCAAAGTTCGGTTGTAACCGAATTAATCAATCGAGCTAAATATTTTTTGGTTAATCGATGGATTGATTTTTTGTTCGATCGGTTAACGGTTAAGAACTTTTTTTAAACTTTAGTTATTGAAAATTTTGTTTTCAAAATCAGTTAATTAACCGAATTAACCAAACTTTTAAATATTTAATATATTATATATATTATTTAGCCTAAGGAGTGTTGAAACTTCGGTTTTAACCAAATTAACTGAAAATATTAAAAGTATATAATTTATATTATTTATATACTATTTATAAATTTTGGTTAATTCGATTAATCGAACTTTATTCGATTCAGTTAATTTTTTTTTTTTAAAAAAATCAGTTTCATTAACAGTTAAGAGGGAAAAAATTTCGATTAACAATTCTTTGGTAGTTCAGTTCTGTCAATTAACCGAACCGACCGATTAAACGCCCCTAGTAAGGTTCATCTTTTTTTTTCTTTTTTATAAACTAAGGCGATTATAAAATAATATATGTTCTAAATACTTTCAAATGTTTGATAATATGTAACACTCATTCCCTATATATGCCCTCGTACACGAGTCATAGATGTCACATGACTTTTAAAATATTACTGTACTTGAAAACCAGTAAAATATTATTTTATAAAATGATTTAATATTATAATATTTAAAATGTCCGTTCATTAACTACTAATATATACATAACATTTTGAAACCCATCACATAGTAGCTTAAGTTCGCATATAATATAGTATAAACCAAATACCATATGTCCTATCATAGCATCATATAATGCCTAAGTACATGCCGACTAGTAATATCAAAATAAACATCTAGAGTTGTCATATTGTTACTGATGAGGCAATCCTTCACAAATGATATCAGCTGCACTCCTCACTTCGATCGTACGCTATTACCTACGTGTGAAAATCATCACACGCTAAATATTCACTTAGTGAGACATAATATAATAAATGAGGTATATTAAAACATAAGTATTTCATAAAAGATCAAAATATGAGTTTAATCGTATAGAATACATTAACGCATAAATCTGACTTGATAGGCCAATTTTCCTTCAAATAACCTGTGAAACAGTATTTCATATACCTAACATACTTATCAATTAGTATATTCCAAAATATCCATTCACAAACCAATGTATGAAAAATGAGAATGTAAAGTACACAATAAACACCTAAGTGTCGCAATAACGTATAGGTACTGTGGTACACAACAACACTATATTAACCATTTTCGGAGTAGTAATCTCGTACGACTACCATCCTTGCACACAAAATACCATAGTACACAAAGTACTATTAAGAAAATGCAATAATGCATTAAACAAAATCGATAGATATCCATCACACACCAAGTATGCCAATTACATACATAGTGCTACAGTACACAAAGTACTACTACAATACCACCTTATCTATAGTATTACTATTGCACATATGACTCTCCATGTAAATACAATAGGCTTTAAAATCCAAATCGCAGGTTAAACATTTATTCCAAACCATTAATAAATAATAATTTGTGTGAAACACATCCATTCGTTTTAGGGCAATTCATACCCTAAAAATCATTTTCATAAAACTTTATGAAAATATTTCAAAATGCGTTCAAAACATGTTTAATAAAAACACTCGAGGTTGACTCGTCGCAAGTCATCCTCATATCATATAAGTACATATTAAATGCACTCACCTGGTATGACTCGCTATTATGTCTTACTGTCAATATCCGATTACTCTTGGACTTTTTCCTTGCCTTTCGCTTTGCTTGTATCACGGTTTGGATCGCAATCTACACAAGCATCCATACAAGCATATACAAATATAAAAGACTTGTTAGTACTCTTACTAACATTTTATACATGATAATGATACCTAGAAGTATTATTATTTTTTCGAATTCTTCTAAACTTCATCTTAAATTTTCCTTTTTACTCATAATGGGCCTCTTGCCATTATTTCCTTTAATTCAAGGCCCACTAAGCCCAATAAATTTCCAGCATTAAATTTTCATCTCAATACCATAATTACCACTCAAGCCACTAGCCTTCTAAATATTTACCATTTATACTTAAACTTTGCCAAAATTTCTAAAATGGCTAAATTTCACATTATAGCTTCAATTTCAACACTCAAACAGTAGTTTACAACAAGGTAAATCAATTATTGAGTAATTATACATTTAGCCTATAACTTTTCAAAATTATTGAATAGGTCCCTCAACTTTTGAAAAATTAAAAAATGACCCAAAATTTTTTTCTAAGGCTTTTAGAACCTTATAAATATCATTTCTAAGCCATAGGAATTTTTCTACAATTTTCCCAACTTATTTCCTCAAGGCATAACCATATATGTGTTAGGGATTTAATGTTTTCACTTGATTCAATTCAAGCATGAAACCAACCTCTATTCAACATTATAAAATCTCTACAATCAAACCCCCTAACTTAATTTCATCAAATAACAATCTTTTCCCAATTCTAGTGTTAGGCCGAAATCAACATAATTATGTATAGACATGTATAGGTGATTTTAATCGACAATCAAGCTTGTAAATGATTCTACAACCTCAATAACATCTAAATCTTTCATCATATCATGAAACCCTAATATAAACATAAACCCTAGAATTTGGGATCTTTGAACACAAACTAAATTAGCATGTAATAATGGTACCAAATGATAGCGTTTTTCGAATATAACAATTTTCTAGTTCACAGCTTGATCCAAAATCCAAAGGAAATTGTTCAAAATTGAAAAATAAAATTTCTCTTACCTAGATACGGGGGAGCACGAAATGGATATGAAAAATATATTGGTTTCATGAAATTTCTCCTTAATTTCATGTTAATTTACCTTATATTTAAGCTTAAATGAATATAATATTCATTTAAAGAGAAATGTCCAATTTGCCCTTAATAAAACTTGATATTTACCTTAAAAATAAGCCACATAACCCTTATCATCTTTATAAAGTCAAATATGAACCAATTAATTCACCCTTTCCAACTTTACCCATGCAAATTTTCTAAAATTTCAATCTTGCTATTTTTCATCAAACGGTCCAAAATAAACATGGCAATAATTTCTCAAATCCAATGATCCATATTATTTTCCACCATTTTAACATGTGGAAATAACTTTTTTAATCTGGATTTAATAACCTTCAATTTTTCCCAAAATTTTTTTCTATCCGATTTAGTAAATTTTTACATGACTTTAACACTTTTTAGCTTTTAACATAAATTCTGGATCCAAAATCTGTTTCCCACAAAACCCCACACTTAAGGGTGAACTATTTATTTATGGGGTCAGATTACCTAACTTTTTGATAATTATCTTTTTGGTCCCTAAACTTTTCAACTTTATACTTTGGTCACCGAACGTCAAAATTTTACGTTTTGGTCACTAACCAAAATTTGGGATATTACATTATAAATACTTAATCACTCTTGTAATCAGTGGTGCTTAAACTTATGATCTCTAAAAGGAATAACAATTCATTTAACTAGTGAGGTAATTTGATTAGTGCGTAAATTTTTTCTCTTAATTTAGAAAAAGAGTATTAATTTAATTTCTGTCATGTGCTTGGACAAACAAAGTCACGTTTGAGCACTTATGAATGTGAACAAATATCAATATTAAATACAAGTACAATTTTTAATTTTCTCTATAGATCTAGTAATGGGTTGAAAGTGACAATGTTTACTTAGTTGTCGCAACTCGAGTCTTTTTGATCTTTTTAGATTCATGATTTACAAGAATCCATGGCCATTGCAATTTGAAAATTTCATCGCAACTTTTGTGGAATATGAGTCAAAAGAATTCATGCGAATTAGCATAAATGATAGATAAAAAGAAATTTTTTGAAAGTGATTATACATATTAGTAACATCAAATTTCATATATAAATAAATATTATAAAATAAATATTATTAATAAAATAAATAATTAATAAAAAATTAAACTCAAAATTTTAAAATAAATAATTATTCACCTTAAACCATACTTACATCCATCACTAATTAAAATTAGACTTGGTGTTCGATTGCTTCTCAAAAGGAAAAATAAATATAGTTTACGATGGAGCAAAACAGGTTCGTTTATGATAATTTTCAATATGAAAGACCCAGTTTTTTGGGCAATTTTTTTATATATAAGGTTGTGGGAAAAATATTTTTCAATTAGAGAATTAGATTTTTTTTTTAAATAGGATGGATGCTACAATGTCATGAAAAGTCGTCGAAATCAATAAATATCTTTTGAAAGATACGATGTCTTCCCACATTAAGTTCGTATTTGTCTTATCTGCATTATTATTTCTATGCCAAAAGTTATGTATTAAGCTTTGAAAGACACCAAATATTCTAAACATCTTTATAAAAATATCAGATAATCTATACGTCTTTCTCAATTTATTACAGAAAATACCCAATTTAAGAAATGAAATTTGATGATCATTTTGGAGATTTTTCTCCCACCCCATTATTTGGGTGATTTTGCCCAATATTTTGCCAAATAAACTCGATTTTTATAAAATTTTAATGAATATAAAGTGATATATGTTTGAAAACTCGAATATAAATAAAGCTTTTGTCCAGTCTATTTAATCATAGGAACGGATAAACTCACTTTCAATGGGAGGATATAAAATTGGATGTAGCACGATTTTTTATGTTGACTCAATATATGAATAATATTAATTAGTTATACTGTTAATTTATTTTTATTTGATGTTTCTAAATTAAATATTAATAAGAATTCATAAATTATATAATTGAGTTCAAAATTTTCAACCATTTAATAATGAATACCAGTACATCTACATATGTGGTCCTTAATTAGTGCATAAATTATTATTATTATTATTATTATTATTATTATTATTATTATTATTATTATTATTATTATTATTATTATTATTATTATTATTATTATTATTATTATTATATGTACTTCTATGTTAATATTGATGATATTTATCATCATCTCCAATAATTAGTCGCTAGAGATGTATAACTAAACTTTTATTTTCTTATTCTTAGATGATTAGTTTATGCATATCGATGTGATTACTTTTTTTTATGTAATTTAATATATCTTATTTAATAAAATTTATTACTATTATTAATTTTTTAAAAAAAGTAAAATTTATATTTTAATTTATGTTGTTTAGTTATGATAAATATATAAATTTATATTCAATGTATTAATAGTATACAACTTTAAATATCATGAGTGAATCACATAATTATATGATTATATAGTTTTTATTTTTTCCTAATAACGTGACATTATTTAGTTGAGTGGCACATGAAATGATTACTGGTTTTAGATGCCAAAGTTATGGAGTGAACACAACGGAGCATTGCTTTTGCGCAGACAATACGAAAGAAAAGAATGTGATTCTGCTTCACATAATATATACATTCCTCATATCACAAATCACAATACATATTTGGAATGCGATTCTACTTTATTTTCATGCTTTACTGCAACTCTCCTTTTTCTTAGAGTAAGCCATAGCATTGTGGACTTTGAGATTCCAACTCCAAACAAGATAAAGCAAACTCATGTTTGAACACTACAACTGCTCCACCCTAACTCAAAAGCAAGCATCAACCATAAAGATTAATCCAATTTCTTATAACAGATTTGAGCATGGTGATTGCAAACCACGTCGACGCATTACGCCATCTTGGATTGATGGCTCACTCAATAAGTTTGTTATACCCCTTTGTCTCCGAAAGTTACACTCTTGTCATCATTCTTTCTACCATCATTTTTCTGAGTTTCATATCCTTCGATCCCTTAATATGATCTCTGACCGTCCATTTAATCTGTCAGAATTAAATATATTGTCAGGCGGTTATCTATTCAACATGTCAACTTATAAATAAGAATCATGACCTTAAGTCTAACACTAGAACTAAGGGTTACTATGAAACCTTTCAACCAAGACTGAAAAGAGATTTCTTCTTGAACTCTCTTTACCCTTCATATCTTTAAAATCATATGACATTGATAGTTCGAAATTTCATCGTGAACCATCGCCTACGGCTATTCAAATAAATTAAAAAAAAAAAGAATCTTGCTGACATAAACTAACTGTTCTTATCAACAAAGCTAATTCAAGGAGAACGCATTGGACAGTTTATTTACCACATTAGGATTAGGATTTGATAAACAAGATCCATAAGTGATCAAATCAGCTCTTGAAGATTCTCAATCAGCACGGATGCCGCCATAAAAGTTTGAACAAGGCGTTGAATCAATAGTTTAACCATGTGGATTCAGGGGGCAAAAAATAATAAAACCTATGATTAAACTAACTTCAATTTTCACAGAAACAAGTTGACCCCTAAATGAATAAGCTCAGCACATTAAGCTTTAGCAATTTCATATGAAATTACACTGCTGTTTTATTGTAGCACAAGAATCCTTCACTTCAGATGAAATGAAAAACAACAATCATACTATTTAGTGGAAGTAATAGAAGGAATGAAACCATCAGACGGCTTAAGTGATAAAAATGTAATGTTTTTAAAGTTATAAGTTTGAATAATTATATTTACAAGATATGTGAATGAAATATATAATTTTCACATCTTTATGAAGTCTATGTAACATAAGGCGTGTTTTCTCGAGATAAGTTTGTTTAGTTAGATTAATTTATATTTAATAGAGATATTTTTTATTTGAATGAATCTTAAAAAATTATTAGATAAAATGTAGCTAAGAAATAGTTGACTCTTAATTTTTAATGTGTTTGAGCTTAATATATATATATATATATATATATATATATATATATATATATATATATAAATATTTTAGTTAATTTAGTTAAGTAATTGGTATCAAAGTAAATTCTAATTCGATTTAGGCTTAATATAAAAATAAGAGCCCAAATTATATTGTTTTTCTCATTTAGATGCCTAAACTATTTTTCGGTTAATTCGGTTGCCTAATGTTACAAACGTTATCATTTTAAGTGTTTCTTATGTAACAACGTTAAAAAAAATTCATTAAGTGACACATGTCACATTTTGATAATTTAGAAAAAAAATTATTTTAAATAAAAAAATTAAAAAAATTCTTTTTGAAAAAACCCCCAAAACTTTAAAAAAATTTATTTCAGTCCATATACTTACCCATTCATTGTCATTTGTCGTTATTGCTGTTGACCAAACTTTCATCGATGATACAACCACAGTCACTAGTCTTTGAAATCATTCCCTTCGTCTTCATCAAATATTAATACTTAGTAAAGACAGTAGAGGATCTAAAACTTTAAAAATGGAGGTCCAAAAATTTTAATATTTTTTTAACAAAATGGATATGCATTTTTTTTATTTTTCTTTATTTTTAATGTATTGAACTATATTTAATAATTTATCTAAAATAATGAGTATACATTTGTCCCTATAGGACCTAATGCATCTGCTCGTAAAGGGGAGGGAACGGTGAATGAGAGGGAGAGAGAGAGGGAGAGGGAGTGCTGAGGTATTTTTTTTATAAAAATAATATAATAATTTATTTTTAAGTTTTTTTTTTAAATAAAATCTTTAAAATTATTAGAATACAATATGTATCACTTAATGAAACTTTTTAACGATTATTGTGATCAGAACACTTAAAATAATAACATTTATAACGTTAGATATCTAAATTGATCGAAAATATAATTTAGGCAACTAATTAAGAAAAGGTATAGTTTGAATTCTTAATCTTTTATTAAGCCTTTGATTTATAAATTAGATTAAGTCCGAACAATGAGCATCCCTACGGACCTTAACCTAGTCTAGGTGAGGATATGTCTACCCTTGTCGCTGTTCTGCAATGTTTTGTGCTACAATTTTCCTCTCAATTGTAAAAGAAACAAAGAAAATTGAACGACAACTCATCATCCTGAATCATGAATTCAGCTTAAAACAATATAATTAATCCCCAAAGGCTTCAGTTCATCTAACTTCTTTTCCTTTACTAAATCCTAACTCGAACCAAACAATAACTTTTCAGGAAAAAAAAGGAAAAGAAAATAGCTAGTGTCAAAAATGATGAAACTGTCTTCGCTCATCACCGGCGGAACAAATCATGCTGGAAACAAAAAAGAAAAGAATTACTCAATGATGAGAAATATCAAAGATCTTTAAAAAGAATCGCTATCATCTTATCATTGAGAGAGAAGAACAACTCATCATTCTCAACAACCTCAGGATCACCATGAATCTGCATATCATCACCTGCACAAGCATTATGTTGTGACCCCCTTTTAGCTGTAATTTACGAGCATCCACTACAATATCTAAAGCTCGCGACTGTTGAAACTCACTGCCCATTATTCATTGATTGACTTTTCACTTCAGCAAATAGAAACACCTCCTCATGGAACATTATATGCCATGACACAGATTCGACCTCCTAGAGCAAAGCACTTGTACCCTTTATGTTGAGGGTTGTACCCCAAGAATGTACAATCCTATGACGTAAAGTGAAGCTTATGCTTCTGAAACGGCCTCAAGTGTGGGAAGCACTTACACCCGAATACCTTCATCATGTCATAACCAGGCTTTCGTCCGAGCAAATTTTCACAAGGAGACACTCCTCCCAACATCGAATTTGGCAATCGGTTAATAATATAAATTGCTGTCATGGTTGCATAAAACCAATAGGTTAATGTCATAGAAGCCTAGGCCAACAATACCAACGCCATTTTAATTACGTGCATGTGTTTCCTCTCCAGAGTTTCGTTTTGCTTGGAAGTATGTGGGCAGACAAGTCTGAAAGTGATCCCAGCTTTAAGCAGCACAGGAGAGAGGCTTTTATATTCCCCTCAATCACCCTGGACAACCTTTATAGTCACACCGAATTGATTCAAAACCATCTGCTGGAAAAGACCGAATACTAAGACAGCTTGAGACTTGTTTTGAAGGAAATAGATCCAGGTATGCCTAGAGAAAGCGTCCACCAAAGTCTAAGTAGTAACGAAAGCCCTTCGACGCAACATGTGCAGGACCCCACAAGTCGGTGAACACTAATGGAAAGGGGGCAGTGTAAACAGTGGTTGAAGGAAGAAATGGCAATTTGTGGCTCTTACCAATACAACAACCATCACAAGATTTATTCATATCTTTACATTTAGAGCATTACACCTTTTTACAATGGTATTATAAGTTGCATGACCCAACCTTTGATGCCAAACTTTGTACAAGTCAAGATCACTAGACCTAACAACATTCACATTCACTTGAGCATTTTTACAAACACGTGGTAGCTCAGCTCCAAGAAACACATACAACCCATTGCTGACACACCCTCTAAGCAAGACTTCCCATATATAGTTATCACTTGACCAAAACTCAAAGGAAACCTCATTATCCCGAGTACACTTGTATAAACAGAAGATTATGTGTCATTCCTGGAGCATGAAGAAGATCTTTGCGAATCAAATTAAGGGTTCGCGAGGATAAAACAGTACTCCCAACATGATTAACATCTAAAGCTAACCCATTTCCAACAGTAAGCTTACCTAGGACATACTGCTTGGATTTCTAACTGCTTCCACATAGATCAGGTGTCACTTGATTCGTGGCACCTGAATCAACCACCCATTGTTCACAATTAGAAGCAGTAATCGTGTTTACCTATGGTGCAACATCAGACTGTAGTACTCTGTTTGACTTACTGTAAGTCTGTAACAAGTAACAACATGCACAACCATTCTTATCTACCATGGTATACTGAGCACTCACAGCACCTTGTTTGTTTTGACTGCCACCGTCAACACCTACAAACTCTTGGTCAAACCTATACCAACACCTATTGAGTAAGTGTCCGATTTTCCCACAGTTGGGAAACTGCACACGTGGACGACCTTTTCCCCTGCCAGTAGATCATCCTCTATTAGAATGTGAAGAGAAATGATGAGTTTGGTGACCAGTATTCGCAGAGTTACTTCTTATATCTGCTTGAGCAACATGAGCATTGGCCACAAGATTCTCTTCTTGAGCTGCAAACCCAGCCAACTGCGTTTCAAGCATATGATAAACCTTCTCCAAGGGAAGCGAATCACCATGTGAGGTGATTACAGCCATGAACGACTGATAGTCTCGGGAGTAACCCTTTAAAAAATACTCGTAATGTGCGTAACAACATGAATCGAGTTGTGTTGCATGTGTAAATGTACTATATTATGACATGTAAATTGTGCAAGGATACACAATCAAACAAGTAATATAGAATTGGATGGACCTTGAGTAAAGTTTATGCACTACTTATAACTAACTAGGTATAGATGGTATAAATAATTGAGAATGAATGTTGTTGTGACAGAGTAGCAGGTAAAATGAGTGTGGAAATGTTTTGGCAAAGTATTAAAATGTTGGGTGAAATGTTGTGACAAATAGTAAAGATTGCTAAAGCAAAGTACAGTTGAGCACTAGAGTATGAAATAAGATAACTTGACAACCTCTCATAAACAAGCTACAATAGGGATAAATGGTTGGGTTTACTAGGGAATCCTATGCGATTTTATTTATTTATTTAATGATGACATGATATATCAACATCATCGTTAAATTTTTTAACTACAGAGTACCAAGTTAAAACTTAAACTAAACATTAGGTACGATTTTGAAAAAAAATAAAGTTTAGATACTAAAATGGAATAAAAGTAATAGTTTAGCTACTAAATGTGTAATTTACTCTAAAAAGAATTATGTGATATTTTTTAATATAATATTTAAATCATAAAATAATTATTTAAAATAATATGCATTTTAAACGTGTTTGAATTCATATCCTTATAATATTATAATAAAAATTATATTAATTGAATTAGAACTCAATTAATTATCTCATGTGATTATTTGACAAATACTATATATTTTATTATTTAAATATAACATGACATTATACATTCAATTGATGGCCTAACATTTGATGATATCGTAAATTTTAAGTCACGTACATAACAAAAAAATTATTCTGTGGGTTGATTGTATAATATCACATATTATATTGAAAAGAATATTTATTAAATTAAAGGCATAATGCAGACAAATACCCCTAACATTTGACAGTATATGCAAATTTGTGTAAATTATTTTTTTGGAACATTTGACCACACAACGCTTAAATTTGATTTAAAAATCTCCCGTTGGATGGAAACCGTCAGTCAACTGAAAATCAACGACTCCAGCTAACTAAGCAAGCACAGGTGGACAACGATGATGATGTGGCATATCCACGTCACTAAATATATGCTGACGTGGAATTGACACGTCAGCATTTTTTTGGTTTAAAATTTTAATTTTAATTTCAATTAGAATTTTACACCAATAAAGAGTGACACGTGTCACTCAAAAAGGCTCTTACTTGCATGGAAGGGGACTCAAACCTGGGGAAGGGCATGAAATGGGATGACCCTTACCACCAGGCCAAGCATATTATTCGATTATAAAATGAAACAAAAGATTATTTAACCCATATTATATATTCAGTTTAATTAAACCAGAAAGTTTTGGATTTCAACCGTTCCAGCAACTGTCCTAGTTTTTCTAGATTGCCATTGCAGAGATTGAAAGAGAAAAAGTTTTTTTTTCTTTTTCATTTTTCTTTCTTTCCTTCTTCACTCGAGAGGGTGTAAATAAACATTTGTGGAGATGTCCGTTGCGGATGTTGCTTAGAGGCGGGTTAGTCAAGATTAGTCAAGAAACATTCACTCGTTAAAGACTACTGCATAAAAGGTGGTAATGTTTTGCATTTGGTCTTAAAACTTTCTGATCTTTAGCTCATCACTGTACAATCGAGTTGTTTTAAGGAATTTGAACTTCGTGTTGATCGGAATAGAAATGTTGGGTATTTGAAAGAAAGGATTGCCAGTAAAGGGAAGGGGTTTATGGATGTTGATGAACAAGAAATATTTTTTCATGGAGAAAAAGTAGATGACCAGAGGTTAGTTGATGATCTATGCAAAGATAATGATGTTGTGATTCATTTGGTGGTTCACAAATCATCCAAAGTTTAATAGGGATGATTCAAAACGAAGAAGCAACACTGAGAGAAGATCAGTGCAAACATGTATTTCCCAAAGCTATGGTTGTCGTCTTCATGAAACAAAGCAACTTATATTTCCAAAAAAATATATGCAATTAAGAACAGAAATAATAAGTTAAACATTCATTGATTTCAAATTAAGATTTGAGTTCTTCAAGCGTATATGTTTGTTTATATCAACTTACATTCAGAATCTGTTTTCACCCATTTACTTCCTGTTAGATTTGGCTTGAAATTATGTTGGCAAGTTGGAAATTTCATCTTGGATGGTGGCCAAACTTTGAACATGAGAATTTCATATTTGGTGGTTAACTTGTACACATTGGAAAATTCTTTGGTAGGTGGCCAACTTATTTTTCATGTTTGATCCCTAAAATATTAGGTTATTTATAAGTTTAGTCCTTAAAACTCAACTATAAATAGGCCTAAGTATTTTATTAGAAATCATCCCAAAAACAAGTTCTCTCTTCCTCTTGTATTCTTCATTCTCCCACTTTGGGAATTCTAAAGAATTCCATTTGTTGTAATATTAGCGATATAGTGAAGTTATCATCCGGTGTGGTGCCCGAGGAGTTGACGATATTCTCGTCGAACCTCGTAAATTTGGTGTGTTCTCTCATTTATTGTTTTTATTCAATTTTTTCCATTGTGTTTCAATATTCAATAGTTTGACAGATTTATCCGCTGTGCAACCTTTGGTGGTTTTGATCTTGACATTTTAGATCAATTTTGAAACTACGTTCGTGTGGAAAATAATCCGATTTTCCCAATAATTGGTATCAGAGCTTTGGTTGAGGTTATACTGGTGGTTCAGTTGTTGAAAAGATACAGTTCGTACTATTGAATATTGTTCGTTGGAATTAAAATGTCAAAATACGGATCAGTTGAGACATCAAGCTCTTCATCTGGACCGGTGAGAAGGATGATATCAAATGCAAATTTCTCGGTGGAGTTGTTCGATGGATCCGATTATTTTGGCATGTGGCAAGGCGAGGTGTTAGACGCTTTATTCCAACAAGGTCTAGACATCGCCATTGAGGAAGAAAAACCCGAATATATAGAGGAGAAAGAATGAGGAACAAATAATCGTTTGGCGTGTAACACGATTCAATCTTGTCTTTCCAGGGAGTAGAAGTATGGCTACAAGAACGAGACTTCTGCAAGTAAGATGTGGAAAGCATTTGAGGAAAAATTCCTAAAGAAAAGCTCTCAGAATCGTCTCTACATGAAGAAAAGATTGTTCAGATTTGATTATCAACCAAACACCAGTATGAATGAACACATCACTGCGTTCAATGAGCTAGTGGTAGACTTATTGGGCATGGATGAAACCTTTATAGATGAAGATTTGGCCTTGATGTTGTTGTCATCTCTTCCAGATGAATTTGAGCACCTTGATACAACGCTACTTCATGGTAAGGATAATGTTACCCTTAAAGATGTAACTGCTGCTTTGTATAGTTATGAGCTCATGAAGAAAACCAAGAAGGAGAGCAAGTACGAAGCAGCGGAGGCTATGGTGGCAAGAGGTCGCTCGAAAAGTCAAAAGCCAAAGTGGAGAGGGAGATCAAAGTCGAAGTCCAGACTGGAAAAGATGAATGTCTTTTGTCATGAGAAAGGCCATTGGAAGAAAGATTGTCCGAAACTGAAGAAGAAAGGAAAAGCTACTCCAGATGCATGTGTTGCAGAGCATGATGCAAATGACTCTGATATTAGATTCAGTTGTACCTATCATATGTCCCCTAATCGGGAGTGGTTCTCCGATTTAGTATAACTAAATGCAGGAGTTGTTTATATGGGCAATGAAAATGCCTGTAAAACTGTTGGGATAGGTTCAATTCGATTGAAGAATCAAGATGGATCAACCAGAGTTCTGACAGATGTCCGATACGTGCCCAGTTTGAAGAAAAATCTTGTATCGTTAGGAGCCTTGGAATCCAAAGGCTCAGTAGTCACTATGAGAGATGGAGTTTTAAAAGTCACATATGGCACACTTGTGATGATGAAGGGCATCATGATAAATAATTTGTATTACTATCAAGGTAGTACAATTATTAGAGCAGTTGCAGCAGCTTTCGGAAGTGACGACTTGGATGCAACCCAATTGTGGCATATTCGGTTGGGACATACTGGAGAAAAATCCTTGCAAATTTTGGCAAAGAAAGGATTATTGAAAGGTGCAAAAGCTTGCAAATTGAACTTTTGCGAGCATTGTGTTCTGGGAAAGCAGAAGAGAGTGAAGTTTGGCACCACTATACATAATACAAAAGATATTATGGATTATATTCACTCAGATGCATGGGGTCCTTCAAAGACATCGTCTTTGGGAGGAAACCATTATTTTGTAACTTTTGTAGATGACTTTTCCATAAGAGTTTGGGTGTATCCGATGAAGTGCTCCAAATTTTCCTGAAATGGAAAAATATGATCGAGAACCAGACTGGTAGAAAGATCAAACGTCTTAGGACGGATAATGGAGGGGAATATAAAAGTGACTCATTCTTTGACGTTTGCCATGAGTATGGTATTGTTCGAAACTTCACTGTTAGAAATACACAACAACAGAAAAGGGTGGCAGAGCGTATGAATCGAACACTATTAGAGAAAGTTCGATGTATGTTGTCTAATACTGGGTTAGGCAAGGCATTTTGGGCTGAGGTTGTGACATATGCTGGCCATCTCATCAATCATCTGCCGTCATCAGCAATAGGAGGAAAAACACCATTGGAGGTATGGTCTGGAAAACCTGCTACTAATTATGATTCCTTACATGTATTTGGATCCACTGCTTATTATCATGTGAAGGAATCCAAGCTTGATCCGAGAGAAAAGAAGGCTTTCTTTATGGGAATCACCCATGGAGTGAAGGGATTCTGCCTTTGGTGTTTAGAGACCAAGAAGATAATTTGTAGCAGAGATGTTACCTTTGATGAATCTGCCCTAATAAATAAGGTAACAAATGAAGCTGTCCAGACAAGTAGTACTCCGCAACAGGTGGAGCATACTTCAAAACAGGTGGAGTTTCAGCAGACGATGATCCCAGAAGTTGATGCAACTGATTCTTCAACTCAAATAGAAGAATCAGAAGATGAAGAGGCTCAAACCCAAGAACCATTAGAGACACCAGAACCACTTGCAATTATAAGGCCAATGAGAGAAATTCGTAGACCTGCTCGATTTGTTGATATGGTTGCCTATGCTCTTCCAGTTGTTGATGATGATATTCCTATCACTTACCAAGAAACAATACAAAGCTTGGAAAATGATAAGTGAAAAAGTGCCATGGATGAAGAAATGCAATCTCTCCAAAAGAACAACACTTGGAAACTGCCTCAATTACCGAAAAGTAAAAGAGTAATTGGATGCAAGTGGGTATTTGCAAAGAAAGATGCATCTCATAGCAAGAAAGATGTTCGCTACAAGGCACAGTTGGTAGCTAAAGGCTACTCTCAAAAGGAGGGAATCGACTACAATGAAGTATTTTCCCCTGTTGTGAAGCATTCCTCCATTAGAATATTGTTGGCCTTGGTAGCTCAGTTGAATTTGTAGCTAGCTCAACTCGATGTAAAGACGGCTTTCTTGCACGGTGATTTAGAATAGGAGATCTATATGAATCAGACAGAAGGATACAAAGATGGTGGTCGTGAGAAATGGGTTTGTAAGCTGAACAAATCACTATATGGATTGAAGAAATCTCCGAGGCAGTGGTACAAGCAATTTGATAGCTTTATGAGGAGGAAAAAGTACACTAGAAGCAAATATGATCATTGTGTGTATTTACAAAAGCTCAAAGATGGATCTTTCATTTATATTCTCTTGTACGTTGACGATATGTTGATCGCTTCGAAGAGTCAAAAAGAGATAGACAAATTAAAGGCTCAGTTGAATCAAGAGTTTGAGATGAAAGATCTAGGTGAGGCCAAGAAGATTCTTGGTATGGAGATATGTAGAGATAGACAGAGAGGGAAGCTTTGTTTAACACAGAAGCAGTATCTGAGAAAGGTATTACAATGTTTTGGCATGAATGAAAATACCAAACATGTAAGTACCCCACTGGCTTCTCATTTGAAACTTAGTTCTCAATTATCTCCTAAAACTAACGAAGAACGAGAGTATATGGAAAATGTTTCATATGCTAATGCAGTTGGGAGATTGATGTATGCAATGGTGTGTACGCGTCCTGACATTTCACAAGCAGTTGGAGTTGTGAGCAGGTACATGCATGATCCTAGAGAAGGACATTGGCAAGTTGCGAAATGGATTCTACGGTATCTCCAACAAACTGTGTATGTTTGTTTAGTTTTTGAACAGTATGAAGCACTTGGTCAGTGTGTGGTTGGATATGCTGATTCTGATTATGCTGGTGATTTGGATAAGCGTCGATCAACTACTGGGTATTTGTTTACTCTTGCTAAAGCCCCAATAAGTTGGAAGTCTACATTGCAATCTACGTTGGCCTTGTCTACTACAGAGGCAGAATATATGGCAGTTTCAGAGGCTGTAAAAGAAGCAATTTGGCTTAACGGGTTAATGGAAGACTTGGGAGTTGTTCAAAGTCACATTAGTCTCTATTGTGACAGTCAGAGCGCTATTCACTTAGCAAAAAATCAAGTCTACCATTCAAGGACTAAGCATATCGACGTGAGGTATCACTTTGTGCGGGAGATCTTTGAAGAAGGAAAGATTCTACTTCAGAAAATTACGACATTAGAAAATCCTGCAAATACGATGACCAAGGTGGTAACAGTAATCAAGTTCAATCATTGTTTGAACTTGATTAACATCCTGAAAGTATGAACACCTTCGGGTGTGTAGCGCTTGTGAGCGTAATTAGAGGCACTACAAATTTGGGGAGTTGAAGAAGTTGAGTAGGCTTAGTAATTTCAAGCCAAGGTGGAGATTTGTTAGATTTGGCTTGAAATTAAGTTTGAAATTTCATCTTGGTTGGTGGCCAACTTATTGGAAATTTCATCTTGGATGGTGGCCAAACTTTGAACATGGGAATTTCATATTTGGTGGCTAACTTGTACACATTGGAAAATTCTTTGGTAGGTGGCCAACTTATTTTTCATGTTTGATCCCTAAAATATTAGGTTATTTATAAGTTTAGTCCTTAAAACTCAACTATAAATATGCCTAAGTATTTCATTAGAAATCATCCCAAAAACAAGTTCTCTTTTCCTCTTGTATTCTTTATTCTCCCACTTTGGGAATTCTAAAGAATTCCATTTGTTGTAATATTGGCGATATAGTGAAGTTATCATCCGGTGTGGTGCCCGAGGAGTAGACGATATTCTCGTCGAACCTCGTAAATTTGGTGTGTTCTCTCCTTTATTGTTTTTATTCGGGTTTTTCCATTGTGTTTCAATATTCAATAGTTTGACATATTTATCCGTTGTGCAACCTTTGGTGGTTTTGATCTTGACATTTTAGATCAATTTTGAAACTACGTTCGTGTGGAAAATAACCCGATTTTCCCAACACTTCCATCGTCTGCCTTTTCTGTCTTGTCATTTCCATTGACAGTCCTGGCAATATGAGCAATGCTCTCTAGGTTTTTCTTGGTAGTCAATTTGGTGCCATGATTTTGTGGATATATCTTCTTGTGAACTATAGTTTTCAACATCTGGAAATTAACAGCTCAAAACGTTTAATTATACTTGATTAACAATGTGATTTACTGATGTGATTGATGTGTTTTTTTAAGTATATTCTCCATTGTTGACTCCATGGTTGGATCCCTTAAATTAATGGGAGCCGGTGAGAATCCATTTCTACAAACGAACATATTCTTTAAAAGAAACAACAGTGATTTCTTCCTTATTGCAGCTTTGGAGTTATCCAAGCTTACATATTTCCCTATACTGTAGACTAAACTGGTGCTGCAGTGGTCATCAGAGAATCCAGTACTGCAAACCCTTCCGATGACGGTGGTGGTTCGACGTGTTCTTGAAATATCAAGTTGAACTCTTTCTGAAGCTTCCCTACTTCTTCTGGAGTAAGACCGTGTAGATGATTAACATGAATATCTTGTTGTGGATTTGGTTTCTCCGGTTCTTGTTTGATCTTGGTGTCGAATTTTTAATTGGAGTTAAATAATCTTTTGTTTCATTATGTAACTGAATAATATGCTTGGCTTGGTGGTAAGGGCTATCTCATTTCATGTCTTTGCCCCAGGTTCGAGTCCTATTTCATGCAAGTAAGAAATTCTAATTGAAATTAAAATTTTAAACAAAAAAATTCTGATGTGTCAATTTCACGTCAACATATATAAGTGGCGTGGACACGCCACATTATCGTTGTCTACCTGTGCTTGCTTAGTCAGTTGGAGCCGTTGACCTTTAGTTGACTAACGGTTTTCATCTAACCGGAGGGACTTTTGAATTAGATTTAAATATTATGGGGTCAAATGTTTCCAAACAAAATAATTTGGGAAACTTTGCATATACTGTCAATCGTTAGGAGTATTTATTTGCATTATGCCTAAATTAAAGTACTACAATCGGCAATTAACACTACAAAAATTATATTCGAAAAAATGTTAAATTTAAATATTAAATTTATAATACTCATCAAATTTAAAAAATAAATTAAAATATGTATAGATGATTCATTAAGAAAATTATTAAAAGTTGATATTAGTTTTATGGTACAACATTAAAACACTCCTCAAATAATCAACGGGATTGATTTAAGTTGTAAGCAGCTTGATTTCGTTTAAGCAATGTCTTATGTTCGAGTCTTTGTGTATACAAGGATTTCCTGTTGGAAGACTCACCTATCAGAGTTAGGTGTACGATGCAGATTGATCCAAATTAATCTAGGCAAGCCCTCGAACAGGGAGAATAAAAAAAACACCCCTCAAATAGAACCAAACAGCTATCCCCAACAATCAATTAATACTATGGGTTTAATTATGGAGATCGAACACAAAGTATCTGGTACTTTATATAACGGGTTGAGTTAGATTTTATATCAACTTTAACCCGTTTTAGAAAATAGATATAAACAATAAAAAACGATTTGACCTAAAAAAAATTTAGATTCACTTGAATCTGATTCAATTTAAAGTTAACTCTTCATCCAAATCGACAACAATTTTAACTTTATAAATATCTTTTTTTTTCCAAAAGAAATGTGCAGCCAACACAACCAATGGTAATTGAAATTTAAAACTTAGAAGAAGCAGCAGCAGCTAACAACAAACAATAACGATAGAAGAAATAAATTAGAACTTCTTGTAGGACAAATTATGCTTCTAATTACATTGAGCAGCTGACCCGACCAGATACAATAATACAAATGATCTTCGAAAGATTAAATAAAAAAAAATACAATGATATGATTGATTCAAGGTCATTTCCCCATTTTTACAATGACCAATCTTACATTCTCAAATAATCTGCATAAAAACGAGGTCGATCTTCGTCGTGATGAGCATTATAAGCGTGTCCGCCATGGCTAGAAATATCCAATCCTGCAATTTCCTCATCCACTGATATTCTCAGTATCTGATACATGCACCACATGCCCTAAAGCTAAGGATGATGAATTTACTATACCACTTGGCCTTATCACACGAGGCCGGACCAAACTTCTTAAAGACAAGCTTCAAATCGCAGTTCAAGCATTCATCCGGAAGGGTCTAATAACAGCAGATTTGCAACAACTTTTTGAAGGGGATCCAGTTGTTATCCGGTCGACATGTCTTCTGGAGATACAACCTTCTGTCTCTTATCTTTCCAACGGTTCTTGAATCGCATCAATCCGATATCGGGAACTCAAGATATGGTCATTTTACTGAAGACGGTGCATGCAGGAAATCATATACGGGATTAATACGTTATTTTGTAAATATTACGAATTTTCAATATTTATATTGATTATTTGTAATATAATTTAATATAGGATGATTAATTATCTTTTAGGATCAGATTTATTATTTTATTAGGAATTAAGGTTGGGTTAAAACAATATTTTTAGTTATTATTATTTTATTAGGAATTAGAGTTAAAACATGTTTAGTTTATTAATATTTTATTCTTTAGTTATTTAGGACCTTTAGAATTCAGCCCCTATATAAAGGAGGCTTCATTCAACTTTGTAAATCAGATTTCTTTGATCAATAATACAACAAGAGTTTGTTTTTGCAAGTGTTGATTGCCTTGTGCCTTCGAAGCTTCTTCTCCTGGAGTTCTTTCAAGTTCTTGTGAGGGAGATTAATCTTCACACTCCAATTTGCCTTTTCATCGCGACTAGGAGGGTTGGTTAGAGCCATATTATCGTGTTTTCCTTTTCATTGCGACTAGGAGGGCTCGATAGGACATTAACCATCGATTTTCCACATCCATCCACGCCATCAATCATCTTTACCGTTCACTTTCATAAGGGAGATCTTTGATTTCTTGGTTTTCTTCTCTATTTTTAATTCCTTTATCTTTTGTTTATCTTATTTTAATCTTGTTTCTTTTCTTGTTTCCAGCACTAAAAGAAACCCTAAAGAACCCTAGCTATTGCCGCCACCTTCCTCATTCATTCCTTATTGTTCTTCATCGAGTCTAGAGCTTTTCTAGGTTTGATTCTTCAACAAGAGCAACGTTCATCAATCCGCCAACGCTTCCCTATCAATTGGTATCAGATTTGGGCTGATTCTTGGAAAGAAGCAAGCAATTTTGCTTGTTCTTGCACACAAAACCGTCAAGGTACCCCAACGGAGCTAGTTCAGAGAAGATTCATCGTTTCAGGTTCTTTTTATTTAATTTTAATTTAGATTCAAATCCTTCTTGTTAGTTTGCTATTTTTTTCAAAAAAAACAAAAAAAAAGTAAAAAAAAGGCACAAAAAAAGCAAAAAAAAAGCCAAAATTTCAAAAAAAAATGCAAACGAAGGTATTTAGGGCTAATTTTCTGCAGATATCATATCCATCTTAATTTTAATTTCCATTCCAAAATTCACTTCAATCAGAGTTCAATAGAGCATTCAAATACATCATTCAAAGTTTTATCAGCAGATTCGGTCTAGAATATTGTCAAATTTCTTGAAAATTATACAGGAGGAATTTTGTGGTGAAAATTTCCAGATTGAAATTTCATATATTGGAGATCATTCACACAAAATATCAGAATTTTTGGAGATCAATAAAAACTTCGAAAAAAGTGATCAAGAAAAATAGATTGTTTGAGGACTCACCGTTCAACAGAGTCTACTGGATACTACTGAAGGTATTTGGTTCTGAAATTTTACAGGTGGTTTCTTGATGCATCGAAAGACATTCAAGAAATTTTTCAGAATTTTTGGACACCGGTAACCCCCTCAAAAACGTTGCTCAAGTTGATCCAGCGTTTTCTAGGTTTTCTGGTTTGGTCTCTTTTTCTTTGACTCTTAGTGCTTTAGGTTCTTTTGTTTTTCCTTGTTATTGTTCTTTTGCATTATCTAACGCATTATCTTGACTAAAGAGTTTGCATACTTCTTCCTTCTTTGCATTCTCGTTCTCTTGGAGTCTAACCTTTGTTTGGCCTCTTAGAGCTTTTAGGTTTTTCTTATCGCCTTTTCTAGTAATCAAACTCCGATACGAAATGTGAAAGACTACTTGGTAAAGTGAGTTTTAAAGAGTACAAGATCGGCTTACTTGCCTCTCGTTGTGTTACTTTCTTGGAGTGACTTGTGAGGTTTCTTGCTTTGTTGAATTTATTTTATTTTATTTTTATTCTACTTTAAAATCTTCTTTTGAGTGTTATAATTGCAGGATGGGCGACAATAACAATGAGACACTTACGGCTATCTTAGCCGCACTTGAACGACTCACAACTCAATTTGATCAACTTAACAATGCCTTGAGAGAACGGCAAGAACTACAACTGGATCAACCAAACCAGAATCCAAGGTCAAACAATGCTGAACTTTTGGCCCCCAGGCGAGCACAACCACGTTTTCAAACACCCAAACTCTTTGCAAAACCAAAGTTCACGATCCCGTCTTTTAAAGGAGACTACGACCCAGACAACTACATCGATTGGGAAGGAAAATTTGATCTCTTGTTCGCATACCATGACTGCCCCCAAGCTGAACAAGTTCCCCTCATCACCTTGGAATTCGAAGGATATGCTCACACTTGGTGGATGCAAACAAGGAAAAAGATCGACAACTACCAAATTCAACCAATCACGTCTTGGACCGAACTCAAACATGCCATAAGGAACCGATTTCTACCGACACATTATACACGAGAAGTTAAACAACGACTACACCGACTTTGACAAGGTAGAAGTTCAGTTGAAGATTACTACAAGGAGATGCAGTCCTTACTCAATAGGGCTAACATAACTGAAGAAGAAGAGGACACCATGTCAAGATTCGTCGTTGGCTTAAACTCAAACATCACTGATCTTCTTGATCTCCATGGGTACGAAAACCTCGAAGATACACTAAAGAAAGCAATGACAATCGAAGCACAAATACAAAGGAGATTCCAATTCAGAGAACATTACCAAGGTACTTCATTCTCTTACCAAGGTAATAATTCAAATCCTTCCTCATCTTCTACTCCATCTTCTCAAAAAAAGTCGAGATATGACAAACTCGACAAAAAAAAAACAACGACCAGCGAAGAATGAGACACTTCCAGCCCCTAAAGACGACACCCGAGCAAGAGACATCAAGTGTTTTAAATGCTTAGGAAGAGGCCATATCAGCCGCAATTGTCCAAACACGAGGACCTTAACCATACTAGGTGATGGATCTTACAATTCTGACTCTGATGACGACATCGCCGATATTCTAGCACATGCCGAAGCCAAAGAAGACAGTGATGACTATGGAAGTGATGAGTACAATGGCACAATCTTGGTGATCCGTCATACATTGAACATCCAAGCATCCGACGAGTCTGACATACAACGTTCCAACATCTTCCACACACGCTGCCTAATCAAGGAACAACCATTCTCCATCATCATTGATAATGGTAGTTGTGTCAACTTCATTAGCTCCAATGTTGTTGAATCACTCAAACTTCCTTGCCAACGACATCCGAAACCTTATTGCTTACAATGGCTTAATGAGAGTGCCGAGATGAAGGTGATTAAACAATGCCTCGTTAATATCAAGATGGGAAAGTATTGTGACGACGTATGGTGTGATGTAATTCCGATGCAAGCATCCCACATTCTCTTAGGACGACCTTGGCAATACGACAATGACGTCACATATTATGGTCGAAAGAACATTTACACAATTCCAATAAAAGGTAAACCGTTCCGACTTAACCCCCTACCCCCCAAAGAGATTCTCATAGATCAACAACGAATTCTCAAGGAAATAAGGAATTTGAAACAAAAGGCAAAAGAGGTCACAACCGATAAAAGCCAAACAAATGACCCACGGGTGGTGAGTGAACCTCAATGTGAAAATAAAAGAGTGTCTCAAAACATTTATGCGGGTGCAAAAGACATGAGAGATACCCTTTTTTAAAATAGGTCGTGCATTCTAGTCCGTTTCAAGGACTCTATTTTATCAACTATCACTAACATTACAGATTTGCCTAGTGTGTTTTCTTCTCTATTACAGGATTTTCAAGATGTCTTAAGCAACCCACCGGATGGTTTACCACCTACAAGAGGAATCGAACATCAAATCGAATTCATCCCTGGATCAACCATACCAAACCGCCCCGCTTACCGATGCAATCATGAGGAAACGAAGGAATTGGAACGACAAATAGATTCATTATTACAAAAAGGACACATCCGTGAGAGTCTTAGTCCTTATGCAATTCCCGTCATTCTAGTTCCAAAGAAAGATGGCACATTCTGAATGTGTGTAGATTGTCGACCTATCAATCGGATAACAATCAAGTATAGGCATCCTATTTCACGCCTAGATGATATGTTGGATGAACTACATGGTGCAAGTATCTTCACCAAAATTGACTTGAAGAGTGGTTACCATCAAATTCGAATGAAAGAAGGTGACGAATGGAAAACAGCATTCAAGACAAAGTTCGGCTTGTATGAATGGCTTGTTATGCCCTTTGGACTCACAAACGCTCCAAGCACCTTCATGAGATTAATGAATCACGTTCTTAAGGAGTTTATAGGTAAATTTGTTGTCGTTTACTTTGATGACATTTGTAACAACCCGATAATATCAAAATAATAGTTAAATGGAATTGAAGATTTAATTGTGAAAATTGGTAATTTTTAGGGACTAAACTGAAAAATTTTAAAACTTGTAGCTTTTTTTAGAGTTAAAGAAAATTCAGGGACCAAGCCCTGAATTTACCCAAAAAAGTTAGGTATTTGGTTTATATATATGATATATGCGTGAATTGGGTTCTGAAAATTAGAACCCAATTCCTCCCAAATTTCCATTTCCTTACCTCAACTTCCGACGACGATTCCGACACCGTCCGAATTCCGATCGTCGTTTTGAAACCACCATCGTGTTCATCATCAAGCGAGGAACAAACCCTTCAATTTAATTGAAGCAAAACGCTGCCAAACGTCGTGAATTTCAAGTCAAAGCATCGACGTTTTTTTTAAGCTCAATCGCCTAGAAAATCCTAAATTCATCGCCGATCGTTGCTCCTTTTACGACACCTCCCGCACCATCGTGTTCCTTGTGCCGTTCCGAGTCCGCTGGTGTCATCCTCGATCTCCGTTGACGACGGCGCGTGGGGAGGTGGATCAGTCAAAGATTCGGCCGAGTCGAAATCGAGCTCTCCGCCGTTCAAAAATTTGAACCGATCTTTGTACGTATCTCAAAATCGCTCAAAATAATTTTTAGAAATTTTTCCGTGATTTTTAGAGCCCCGGAGGAGGTCGCACGCGCCCACACGCGCCACCGCAGGCGAGTGAACGCTGAAAACCGGTTTTGACCGGTTTAACCGGTTTTGACCGGTTTGACCGGTCACGACCCGTTTACCTGACCCGTTGACCCGACCCGACCGTTGACCCGACCCGACCCGTTGACCGTTGACCGGTGCTATTCTGGGAATTAATTCGGTTTTTGTGCTATTCTGGGAATTAATTCGAAATGGGTGCTATTTTGGTAATTTTTTAAAAGGGTGCTATTTGTGTAAAATGTTTGACAGTTTGTTGACCTCCTTTGACCAGAACTTTGACCAGCTTTGACCAGCTATTAAACGACCTTTGTTTTCGACCAAGAATACCTATCCTGATAGTTTTCGAAGTCCCGAATCCGTTTTTGGGGTCCGTTTTGCTAAATTCAAACCCGAAAGTCTCCAAATCATCAGTCAACCCCGTTGACTTTAATTTTGACCAAGAATTCAAAATTTCGGAAGGTCATACTTTATATTTTTCGACGTCCTGAATTTGATTCCGAAGTCCGTTTTTCCAAATTCTGACCCGAAATTCCCGAATCGAGCTTGTAAACCCAAAAGGCTTAATATTTTAATATTTTGATTATTTAAATGAGATTTGGTCAATTATTTTTTTTCAATAAAATATTTTATGAAGGTACTCGTGTTTCACCTGAGCAAGGATCAATTAGGTCCGGTATTATCCGTTCGTTAGATCAGCCTGAACCGCGTACTACGAGAATTACCCGTAGGTTTCCGTATATTATTTAAATAATATTTAGATTATTTATATTAGGATTCCAATATGGATTTTTCAATTCGTAGGGTCTAGCGCTGCAGCAGAACGTGATCGACATACCCAGTAATAGGCTTCCCTATCTGATTTCCCAGACTGTTACAGGTGTGTTTCCTAACAGTATTATATTACTGATTTAAATAATTTATCTGAATACCGAGTATTTGATATTTGATTTGCTGTATATTCTGATATAATTTCTGAATTAAGGTATTTCATACCGATTTCTGAGATCTGCTTATCTGATATCTGAATTATTGATTTGAATTCTGATTTCCGTATTTCTGCATATGGTTTCTAAGTATGAAATATTTGTTATGTTTTAAGTGATTAATCATTGTTTTCAATTGAATACATTCATTGTCATTTGGGGGGGGGGTATTGTTGAAGGAAGATTATCTGCAGACTTCTCGACTTTGTGCTCAGGGTCTAAATGGCATGTGCGGTTGGGTGTATGGTTCTGGGGAACCTACACAACTATGATGTGAACGGATGGGGGTAGTGTTCATGTTTTAAAAAAAAAACATATTGCATAAACCGATTTCATTGAAAGATTTTATCTGTATATTTTTCTTATATACTGTATGGAGCACACTGAGCTTTTTAGCTCATTCTGTAGTTTTTACCCTTTTTCAGATAGTAGCAGACAGTAAGCTAGCAGATTTGGCATCAGTGGAAATCAACTACTTATTTTGTACGAACATATATTTTTATATGTTTTTCAGTTATGTTTGGTGACATGTATTTGCTATAATTTTGGACATATCTGTATTATTAATATAATGTATTGTAAGATATTAAAAAAAAAACCTCTGAATGGGATATGTGACCACTTAGGTTTGAGTCTAACTCACAGACCGGGTCTAGGGGGTTACATTTGGTGGTATCAGAGCTTTCGGTTTTAAACACTCGGACTGTATATGGGTCCTAAATTTTGGATTTTTAAAAAAATAAAAAAAAAGGTCACCTTATGTTATGATTTAAAGTTTTCTCGAGATCCCTGATGCTAATCTGACACATGTTTCAAATTTTTTCTGTAGAGCCTTATAGATCCAACGATGAATGCTGCTAGAGGTCGTAGGACAGGACGTGGACGTGGTAGAGGGCGAGTCACTCGACCTTCTGTTATGATAGACGATCCGATGTCAGCATGTGATCCTCCTGTTCCGCAAGTAGATCCGACTCTTTCTCATGATGATCAGTTTACTCCCGTGAGAGACCCTCCCATCACTGAAGATGAGGATACTGAGATGAATGAAGACGCCATTAATAGAGCTATCTTCCGCATGTTTCAGAGAGCTGCTAGAGCCCCTAGTAACATGACTGCAGTGTAGATTTCAAATTCTCTGGTTGCTGCTGGTGTAGTACCATTTGAGGGTATTACTGGTGGACCTCCGACAGACGTTGAGTATTGGCTGGAGGACACAGAGAGGATTATGGATGAGATGGACCTCAGACCTGAGCAAAAGATAAAGGGGGCCCTAACTATGTTGAAGAAAGAAAGCTTCAGATGGTGGCAATCCATTTCTGGTAGTATTCCGAGGAACCAATTAACATGGGATCTTTTCAAGACGCGCTTCCGAAGTCGCTACATCGGAGAGAGATATCTGCAGGAGCGACGCCAGGAGTTTCAGAATCTGGAGCAGGGTAATATGTCTGTTATGGATTATGAGGTTGAATTTATCCGATTGAGCCGATATGCTCCTGGACTTGTGGATACTGAGACAGATCGATGCTTGAGGTTCGAGAATGGACTCAGGTATGAAATCAGGAGTCGAGTCGCTACTCACCGAGAGAGGAATTTTGATGCTTTGGTTGAGATAGCCAAGACTGCTGAGGAAATAGAGTGACTGGGTATGGAGCACAGGAGAGATAGTGATCGAGCTCAAACCCGATTCAGGAGGCCTTCTGGTTCTGTTAATTCTTCTGCACATCCTAGCAAGAGAGGTAGGGGTGATTCCTTTCAGAGAGGCGGTGCGAGTGTCAGACCTGTTGCATCTGGTGCTTCAACTTTTCAGTCTACTAGACATGGTGGATCTTCTGGGTTGCAACCTTTGCAGACATGTGATTACTGTGGGAAACATCATCTTGGGGAATGCAGAAGAAAATTGGGCACATGTTTTAGATGTGGTTCTAGTGACCATATTATAAGGGATTGCACAGTGTCAGTTTCTACAGTTCAGACACCAGCTCGTACTCCCGCTCGTACTCAGAGTACTGTTCAGACTCCTGCGGGTGGTCGTACTTAGGAGAGAGCACCTGGATCAGTTAATAGGGTCCGAGCATCTCAGAGTAGGGGTCAAGTCAGATCTGAGGCCAGATAACCTGCATTGGTTTACACTGCTAGACTTCGACAAGATCGTGATGGGCCAAATGTGACTGCAGGTACTGTTACTATTCATTCAGTTCCATACTTTGCATTGTTTGATAGTGGCTCTACAAATTCCTATGTATCACATTCCGTTTCTGAGGGTCTAAATATTCCTGTTGACAATACTGAGCGTTCAGTGATAGTTCAAAGTCCCTTAGGCCAATCCATCGTGTTGGATCGTATTTTTAGAGAGTGCCCTATAGAGATCAATGGGGAGATTTTTCTGGCTGACCTGATGGAGTTACCCTTTAAAGAGTTCGATTTGATTCTCGGCGTAGATTGGTTGGACAAACATCGAGTAAATATTGATTTTGAGACTAAGAGAGTTGTTCTGAAGACCTCGGATAATCAAAAGATTGTAATGATCGGGGAACGACGTGGATTTCTGACGAATGTTGTGTCTGCTTTAGTAGCGGAGAAGATGATCAGTAAGGGTTCCGAGGCGTTTCTTGCTTATATTTTGGACACTAGGAGATCGCAATCCGATATTGAAGGCATCCGAATTGTCAAGGAATTTCCCGATGTTTTTCCCGAGGAGTTGCCTGGATTACCTCCAGATAGAGAAGTCGAGTTTGTGATTGAAGTCTATTCTGGTTCCACCCCGGTTTCAATGGCTCCTTATCGTATGGCCCCAAAGGAGCTTAAAGAACTGAAAATCCAACTCCAGGAGTTGTTGGACAGGGGATTTATCCGACCTAGTGTATCACCGTGGGGAGCTCCAGTTCTCTTTGTCAAGAAGAAAGATGGGACATTGAGACTCTGTATTGATTATAGAAAACTAAATAAGCTCACTGTTAAAAATAAATATCCTCTGCCCAGAATCGACGATCTATTTGACCAAATTCGAGGGGCTTCTATCTTTTCAAAGATAGACTTAAGATCTGGTTATTATCAACTTAAAGTGAAAGATTCGGATATTTCGAAGACTGCTTTCCGTACTCGATATGGGCATTATGAGTTTTTAGTGATGTCATTCGGGTTAACTAATGCCCCTGCTGCTTTTATGGATCTGATGCATAGAGTGTTTCGACCTTATTTGGACCAGTTTGTAGTTGTATTCATTGATGATATACTGGTGTATTCTAGAAGTGAAGTAGAACATGAGGAGCATTTAAGAATTGTTCTTCAGACTCTAAGGGAGAATAAGCTATACGCTAAGTTGAGCAAGTGTGAGTTCTGGCTCAGCGAAGTGACTTTTCTTGGACATATCGTCTCTGCTGATGGTATTCAGGTGGATCCGAGCAAAGTGGAGGCTATTATGAACTGGAAGCAACCCAGAAACGTCTCTGAGATCCGTAGTTTCTTGGGCTTAGCTGGTTACTACCGTCGTTTCGTTGAGGGGTTCTCCCTTATTGCAGCTCCTCTGACGAAACTATTGAGGAAAGATGTTCCATTTGTCTGGTCTGAGGACCAACAAGCTAGCTTTGAGAAATTGAAGACTGTTTTAACTCAAGCCCCAGTGTTGATTCAGCCTGAATCTGGGAAGGATTTTTCTGTCTACAGTGATGCTTCTCATTCTGGATTAGGATGTGTTTTGATGCAAGAGAAGAAGGTTGTCGCTTATGCGTCACGTCAGTTAAGGTCGCATGAGCGTAATTATCCTACTCACGATCTGGAATTAGCTGCGGTGGTTTTTGCTTTAAAGATCTGGAGACACTACCTCTACGGAGAAAAGTGTTATATCTATACTGATCATAAGAGTCTGAAGTATCTGCTTACTCAGAAAGAATTAAATTTGAGACAGCGTCGCTGGTTGGAGCTTTTAAAGGACTATGATTTTGAGATAGAATATCATCCAGGGAAGGCTAATGTAGTGGCAGACGCCTTGAGCCGTAAGGCGATATTAGACCTCAGAGCCTTATTTGCCAACTTGAGCTTATTTGATGATAATAGTTTGTTAGCAGAGTTACAGGTTAAACCTACTTTGGCCGAGGAGATTAAGGCTAAACAACTCCTTGATAACTCGTTGCTTCCCATTATTGAACAAGTTAAGCAAGGATCGAGTTCGGAGTATACTGTGGATCAGGATGGTATTTTGTGTTTTCACGGTCGTTACTGCGTTCCTAAAGATGATGAGTTGAAACGGGTTATTCTTCAGGAGGCTCATAGTAGTCTTTATGCTATGCATCCTGGTGGGGACAAAATGTACAATAATCTCAAAGAGCGCTACTTTTGGACTGGTATGAAGAAGAATATTTCAGATTTTGTGGCAAGGTGTTTGACTTGTCAGCAGGTTAAGGCAGAGCACCAGCATCCGTCTGGATTATTACAGTCAATTAAGATTCCTGAGTGGAAATGGGAGCGTATTACGATGGACTTCGTTACTGGTCTTCCTCTAACTCATTCCAAAAAGGATTCTATCTGGGTGATTGTTGATCGACTCACCAAGTCAGCGCACTTTATCCCTATTCGGGTTAATTATTCTCTGGATAAACTGGCTAAGTTATACATTTCTGAGATCGTTAGACTTCATGGTGTTCCGTTGTCTATCATATCTGATCGAGATCCGAGATTCACTTCTAGGTTCTGGAAAGCTTTGCACGAGGCTCTGGGTACTCGTTTGAATTTCAGTACAGCTTTTCATCCTCAAACTGATGGACAGTCTGAGCGAGTGATTCAGGTGTTGGAGGATATATTACGGGGTTATGTGATTGATTTTCGTGGTAGTTGGGAAGATTTCTTGCCGTTAGCTGAGTTTGCTTACAATAATAGTTATCAGGCGAGTATTCACATGGCACCGTACGAGGCTCTGTATGGCCGTAGATGTCGTACTCTTATATGTTGGACAGAGTTACATGATAGAAAAACTTTGGGTCCAGATTTGGTTCGAGAGACTGAAGATACTGTCAGACTGATCCGTGATCGTTTAAGAGAGGCATTTGATAGGCAGAAGTCATACGCAGATAAGCGACGTAAGGATATCGAGTTTGAGGTTGAAGATCAGGTTTTTTTCAAGGTATCTCCATGGAAGAAGGTATTGAGATTTGGACGTAAAGGTAAACTGAGTCCGCGATTTATTAGGCCGTATCGTATTCTGAAGAAAGTTGGACCTGTTGCTTATCAGCTTGAGTTGCCTTCCCAGCTCAGTCGTATTCATGATGTTTTTCATGTTTCAATGTTGAGGCAATACCGTCCAGATCCAGATCACATCATTCAGGTTGATGAGGTAGAGCTGAGACCTGATTTGTCATATGAGGAGGAGCCTGTTCAGGTTTTAGAGAGGGAAGAGCGAGTCCTTCGGAATAGGCGTATTCCAATGGTCAAAGTGCAGTGGAGTAATCGTAGCCCCTCAGAAGCTACTTGGGAGACATTGGAGTCAATGGAGGTTCAATTTCCTCATATGTTTTCATAAGGTAAATTTCGAGGACGAAATTTCTTGTAGAGGGGGAGAATTGTAACAACCCGATAATATCAAAATAATAGTTAAATGGAATTGAATATTTAATTGTGAAAATTGGTAATTTTTAGGGACTAAACTGAAAGATTTTAAAACTTGTAGCTTGTTTTAGAGTTATAGAAAATTCAGGGACCAAGCCCTGAATTTACCCAAAAAAGTTAGGTATTTGGTTTATATATATGATATATGCGTGAATTGGGTTCTGAAAATCAGAACCCAATTCCTCCAAAATTTCCATTTCCTTACCTCAACTTCCGACGACGATTCCGACATCGTCCGAATTCCGATCGTCGTTTTGAAACCACCATCGTGTTCATCATCAAGCGAGGAACAAACCCTTCAATTTAATTGAAGCGAAACGCTGCCAAACGTCGTGAATTTCAAGTCAAAGCATCGACGTTTTTTTTAAGCTCAATCGCCTAGAAAATCCTAAATTCATCGCCGATCGTTGCTCCTTTTACGACACCTCCCGCACCATCGTGTTCCTTGTGCCGTTCCGAGTCCGCCGGTGTCATCCTCGATCTCCGTTGACGACGGCGCGTGGGGAGGTGGATCAGTCAAAGATTCGACCGAGTCGAAATCGAGCTCTCCGCTGTTCAAAAAATTTGAACCGATCTTTGTAAGTATCTCGAAATCGCTCAAAATAATTTTTAGAAATTTTTCCGTGATTTTTAGAGCCCCGGAGAACGTCACACGCGCCACCGCATGCGAGTGAACGCTGAAAACCGGTTTTGACCGGTTTGACCGGTCACGACCCGTTTACCCGTTGACCTGACCCGTTGACCCGACCCGTTGACCCGACCCGACCCGTTGACCGTTGACCGGTGCTATTCTGGGAATTAATTCGATTTTTGTGCTAGTCTGGAAATTAATTCGAAATGGGTGCTATTTTGGTAATTTTTTTAAAAGGGTGCTATTTGTGTAAAATGTTTAACAGTTTGTTGACCTCCTTTGACCAGAACTTTGACCGGCTTTGACCAGCTATTAAACGACCTTTGTTTTCGACCAAAAATACCTATCCTGATAGTTTTCGACGTCCCGAATCCGTTTTTGGGGTCCGTTTTGCTAAATTCAAACCCGAAAGTCTCCAAATCATCAGTCAACCCCCGTTGACTTTAATTTTGACCAAGAATTCGAAATTTCGGAAGGTCATACTTTATATTTTTTGACGTCCTGAATTTGATTCCGAAGTCCGTTTTTCCAAATTCTGACCCGAAATTCCCGAATCGAGCTTGTAAACCCAAAAGGCTTAATATTTTAATATTTTGATTATTTAAATGAGATTTGGTCAATTATTTTTTTTCAATAAAATATTTTATGAAGGTACTCGTGTTTCACCTGAGCAAGGATCAATTAGGTCCGGTATTATCCGTTCGTTAGATCAGCCTGAACCACGTACTACGAGAATTACCCGTAGGTTTCCGTATATTATTTAAATAATATTTAGATTATTTATATTAGGATTCCAATATGGATTTTTCAATTCGTAGGGTCTAGCGCTGCAGCAGAACGTGATCGACATACCCAGTAATAGGCTTCCCTATCTGATTTCCCAGACTGTTACAGGTGTGTTTCCTAACAGTATTATATTACTGATTTAAATAATTTATCTGAATACCGAGTATTTGATATTTGATTTGCTGTATATTCTGATATAATTTCTGAATTAAGGTATTTCATACCGATTTCTGAGATCTGCTTATCTGATATCTGAATTATTGATTTGAATTCTGATTTCCGTATTTCTGCATATGGTTTCTAAGTATGAAATATTTGTTATGTTTTAAGTGATTAATCATTGTTTTCAATTGAATACATTCATTGTAATTTGGGGGGGGGGTATTGTTGAAGGAAGATTATCTGCAGACTTCTCGGCTTTGTGCTCAGGGTCTAAATGGCATGTGCGGTTGGGTGTATGGTTCTGGGGAACCTACACAACTATGATGTGAACGGATGGGGGTAGTGTTCATGTTTTAAAAAAAAACATATTGCATAAACCGATTTCATTGAAAGATTTTATCTGTATATTTTTCTTATATACTGTATGGAGCACACTGAGCTTTTTAGCTCATTCTGTAGTTTTTACCCTTTTTCAGATAGTAGCAGACAGTAAGCTAGCAGATTTGGCATCAGTGGAAATCAACTACTTATTTTGTACGAACATATATTTCTATATGTTTTTCAGTTATGTTTGGTGACATGTATTTGCTATAATTTTGGACATATCTGTATTATTAATATAATGTATTGTAAGATATTAAAAAAAAAACCTCTGAATGGGATATGTGACCACTTAGGTTTGAGTCTAACTCACAGACCGGGTCTAGGGGGTTACAACATTCTTATATACTCATCTTCTTTTGATTCTCATGTCATTCACGTTCGAATGGTTCTCGAAGTTCTTCGACGATAACATTTATATTCTAACATGGATAAGTGTGTGTTTTGCAGTGATAAGCTTATGTTTTTAGGCTTTATAGTTAGTGTACAGGGTATTCATGTAGATATAGAGAAGGTTAAGGCAATTCAAGAATGGCCCACGCCTACTTCCATCACCGAGGTAAGATCTTTTCATGGTTTGGCAAGTTTCTACCGTCGCTTTGTCAAAGATTTCTCAACCATTGCTGCACCATTAACCGAGATCATCAAAAAGTCAGTTGAATTCAAATGGGGACCACTACAACAAAAAGTTTTTGAACTTCTTAAAGATAAGTTATGTTCTGCCCCTATTCTTCGTCTTCCCAATTTTTCTAACACCTTTGAGCTAGAATGTGATGCTTCAGGCATAGGCATTGGTGCCGTCCTCATGCAAGAAAGACAACCTATCGCTTATTTTAGTGAGAAGTTAAAAGGTTCACAATTGAACTACTCTACCTACGACAAGGAACTTCTTGCACTCGTCCGAGCACTCGAAGTGTGGCAACACTATCTTCTCCCTAAAGAGTTTATCATTCACACGGACCATGAATCACTCAAATGGTTAAATGGACAAGGTAAGTTAAACAAACGACATGCTCGATGGGTTGAGTTCATTGAATCTTTTCCTTACATCATCAAATACAAACAAGGGAAAGATAACATCGTAGCTGATGCATTATCCCGACGATACATACTTATCACTCGAATGCATGCTACTGTTCTGGGTTTTGCACATATCAAATAACTTTATCCTAACGATCCAGATTTTTCTGAGATTTATAAACAATGTGTAAAAGGTGCTTTTAACAAGTTTTATCTTGTAGATGGCTTTCTTTTTCGCATGAACAGGTTGTGTATACCACAAAGCTCTTTGCGAGAATTCTTGGTTCACGAGTCACATACCGGAGGACTTATGGGACACTTCGGTATTCACAAAACACTTGATATGGTCATGGAACACTTCTTTTGGCCGCACATGCGTAAAACAGTGGAAAAGATTTGTGCATCATGCATCACGTGCAAACAAGCAAAGTCAAAGGTAAATCCTAATGGTTTGTATACGCCTTTACCAATTTCTTCTTCTCCTTGGATCGATTTATCGATGGATTTTATACTTGGCTTACCCCGCACTAAGAAATGACGAGATAGTATTTTTGTGGTTGTGGACAGATTCTCAAAGATGGCACACTTCATTCCTTGCCATAAAACGGACGATGCCACACATATTGCTAATTTATTCTTTCGATAAATAGTCCGCCTTCATGGCATTCCTCGCACCATTGTGTCCGATCGTGACACTAAGTTCATAAGCCACTTTTGGAAGGTATTATGGGGTAAGATTGGCACAAAACTTCTCTATTCCACTTCTTGTCATCCTCAAACCGATGGACAAACCGAAGTAATAAATCGGATTCTAGGATCTTTGCTAAGAACTGTGGTAGGTAAGAATACCCATAATTGGGAAGAATGTTTACCTTTTGTTGAGTTTGCTTATAATCGATCCATTCACTCCACAACAGGTTATTCTCCATTCAAAATAGTTTATGGTTTTAACCCACTAACTACTTTGGATCTTATTCCCTTACCTTTAGATCAGGTTGCCAGTTTAGATGGTGAAAAGAAGGCTGCCCTTGTCAAAGACATTCACGCCAAAGCCAAACTCAAGATGGAGAAAACCTACGAGGCAATCGCAAACCGAGTTAACAAGGGCCGACGACATGTCACCTTTGAACCAGGAGATTGGGTATGGGTTCACATGAGAAAAGAAAGGTTCCCGACACAAAGGAAATCCAAGCTAGACCCACGAGGCGATGGCTCATTCCAAGTTCTTGAACGAATCAATGACAACGCCTACCGCATTGATCTTCTCGGTGAGTATAACGTGAGTGCATCCTTTAATGTTTCTGACTTATCTCCTTTTGATATTTCAGATTCGAGGATGAATCCTTTTAAGGAAGGGGGAGATGATACATGCACCACATTCCCTAAAGCTAAGGATGATGAATTTACTATACCACTTGGCCCTATCACACGAGGCCGGACCAAACTTCTTAAAGACAAGCTTCAAATCGCAGTTCAAGCATTCATCCGGAAGGGTCTAATAGCAGCAGATTTGAAACAACTTTTTGAAGGGGATCCAGTTGTTATCCGGTCGACATGTCTTCTTGTGATACAACCGTCTGTCTCTTATCTTTCCAACGGTTCTTGAATCGCATCAATCCGATATCGGGAACTCAAGATATGGTCATTTTACTGAAGACGGTGCATGCAGGAAATCCTATACGGGATTAATACGTTATTTTGTAAATATTACGAATTTTCAATATTTATATTGATTATTTGTAATATAATTTAATATAGGATGATTAATTATCTTTTAGGATCAGATTTATTATTTTATTAGGAATTAAGGTTGGGTTAAAACAATATTTTTAGTTATTATTTTATTAGGAATTAGAGTTAAAACATGTTTAGTTTATTAATATTTTATTCTTTAGTTATTTAGGACCTTTAGAATTTAGCCCCTATATAAAGGAGGCTTCATTCAACTTTGTAAATCAGATTTCTTTGATCAATAATACAACAAGAATTTGTTTTTGCAAGTGCTGATTGCCTTGTGCCTTCGAATCTTCTTCTCCTGGAGTTCTTTCAAGTTCTTGTGAGGGAGATTAATCTTCACACTCCAATTTGCCTTTTCATCGCGACTAGGAGGGTTGGTTAGAGCCATATTATCGTGTTTGCCTTTTCATTGCGACTAGGAGGGCTCGATAGGACATTATCCATCGATTTTCCACATCCATCCACGCCATCAATCATCTTTACCGTTCACTTTCATAAGGGAGATCTTTGATTTCTTGGTTATTTTCTCTATTTTTAATTCCTTTATCTTTTGTTTATCTTATTTTAATCTTGTTTCTTTTCTTGTTTCCAGCACTAAAAGAAACCCTAAAGAACCCTAGCTATTGCCGCCACCTTCCTCATTCATTCCTTATTGTTCTTCATCGAGTCTAGAGCTTTTCTAGGTTTGATTCTTCAACAAGAGCAACGTTCATCAACCCGCCACCGCTTCCCTATCAGTATCCTCAGTCGATGAAGAGCATAGAATACAAGTCCCATGGTTGCACTTACTCAGCTCGCTATCACCAAAAGTTCGATCACTTGGAAGCCAAGCAGTCCCCAGCCCCCACCCATGAATAGTCCATGGGGTCGAACCATGCTGGTGTTGACTGAGTCATAGACTTGTGTCAAAACTCCTCCTTGGAAAACAAGCCAGTGAAAATCAAACCCCAGGCACCACATCCCCATGCAACTGTGTAGCCTCTAATGGGTCATCGAAGTTCAGTTTAAGTGCTAGCATATTTATCCCAATCAAGACCCAAGCTGCGATAAAACCGCAAACGATAGCAGCCCACGGCTCAACAACTGCACAGCCCGATGTTATCGCGACAAACCCTCCTAACACTCCATTGCATACATCGGGTGCATCCCAATGGCCCACTAGTAGTCTTCGACTGAACAACGTTACGATTCCGGCCATCGATCCAGTTAATGTGGTTGTGACCGTTGTCCGACCAATGGTGGTCCAATTACCCTGATCGGTTGTACTTGGATAGGCCACAAGAATTTTATCAAATGAGCCTGGATTGAACCCGAACTACAACGAGAACTTTCCGAGAACTACTAGCATTGCATTATGGCCACGCATCTGCATAAGCTTGCCAAACGCATTGAACCGACCCACTCTTGGACCTTCAATTAATGAACCCAAAACCCAGCAACCGCACCCACCATATGCACCACGCCACCCCCTGCAAAATCAATAGCACCAGAAGCAAACAGTGGACTGCTTGAAGTAACACTGAGCCACCCACTGGATGACCAAACCCAATTAGGTGTGTTCACTATTCGGTTTTAACCGAATTAGTTCGGTTAATTCGGTCGACCACTGAATTAGTTCGGTCGGGAACAATTAATGTTTTTTTAATATTCGATTAACGGTTAATTCGATTCGAAATCGGTTAATTAACCAAATTAACCGAAATTGTTAAATATTATATATATTATATAAGCTCAAACCCATTAAAATTAATGCCCGATTGTTTTTTTAATCACACTAGATTCATTAAATTATTAATACCTAATTAATTTGTAAGTCAAATAAAAAATATACATATATTATATTTAAATTAATCTAATTATAAAAAATTTCGGTTAGTTCGGTTAACCGACCAAAATAACCGAAATTTGTTTAGTTTGGTTAATATTTTCAAAGAAAAGTTCGGTTTGGTTAACGATTAAAGAATATTTTTTGTTAATTCGGTTAATGGTAATTCAGTTCGGTCGGTGGCCAAATTAACCATCTGAACACCCCCTAAACCCAATGAGCCACAACAGGGTAAACGAACCCACTAGGGAAAAATGAGAAAACTATGTAAGCACTAAATTGGGTTCTCTCAGCTATTGAACCACTGGTATCCGAAATGGCAAAAGCTCATTGGTAAAGAAAGAGTAGTTAAATGAAGCATTAGGAACATCTCTGAGGGCAAAGAAGGTGGTGCCAATAAAAGGGTTGGAGTTGTCGCCAAATGCTAAGGCAAAGCCGAACAGATAGTAAGAGATGCTACCGACGACGGCATTTACAACACTAGTGAGCATAATGTTCATGGCATTCTTGGCACGGACTGAACCGGCACTGAGCATGGCAAAGCCAAGCTGCATGACGAAGACTAAGTAGGCAGAAAATAGAAGGTAAATGGTGTTGATAGAATAGGTGACTCTTTGCTCCCAACTGATCTCCATGATCGTTGGAGAGAGGCAGTGACTAGCGAGAAAGAGATGGTAGTAGTATTGGTTGGTTCTAATGGAAAAGGGAAGATATAATGCCAGTAGTTTTGGATGTAGTTGGTACTTTGAATGGTAGATATGCTTGTAGAGATGTGGTTGGTTGAGGGCAAATTGGGATAATGGAGATGCAAATTGCCATCTCGAAAACGAAGGGAATTCCATTTTGAATTATTATTGATGTTAGAACCTGGTGCAACTTGAATTATTAATGATGTTAAAACCTGGTGCAACAACAAAATACAAATAAAGGTCCTAGGTTCAAATAGTAGTGTACGTGCTAGGTTCAAATAGTTGTGTATGCAAAATGTGTATCAATGACTAAGAAATATTCTGAATAGATTCTACCTTATAATCATACTTGAGTATTCACATACTACCTTGCATTATGTCATTAAGGAACATATGCAACATAATTGCAAGTTTACATGGATAATATATGAAGAAGTACAACTGACCTCAGTCATTGATATTAAGTTTTGATGCCCGTATACTTGGCATGTTAGCTATAAATATGTATATTACAAGTGCGGCGTGGATAGTTGTATGGGACTAATAGGCTTCGACGTATTGGCTCCGATCTTCAATTCGACTGGTAAGTGAAGGCCTCATTGTTACGATAGCAGATTCATTAGCTCCAGCTCTTATAGCAGCCCTTCCAGCTTCCAGGAACCTCTTGATTGCATCCTCTACATATTGGTTGGCTTCACCTACTCGCATGCTTTTCCCGATATATGGGTAAGATTTGAGGACATGATCACCATTGAGCTGTGATGCAAGCTGAACAAGTTCAACTTGGAATTCCGACAGGCTAGCATCTTCTTTTGGTCCCCATGGCCTCAATGATGTCGTCACCTCGGGAAGTGTTTCTGCATCCGAATTCCAGAATATATTGTAAACTATTTCAGGAGAGGTACAATCGGTTGAACTCTATATCTGACAATTCCGAGACAAGATAGGCTTTCAATAGTCAATATGGTAGCATCATACCGCACCATCAATTACTAATTTTTCTTGCTTTAATTATTTGGGAGGCCTATGAGGATGAAGGGGGCCATATTTCATGGATATATTTGATAGGAAGTCGATGGATTAATAAAGTGCAAAAGCATCTTGCAAAGAAAATCCAACTCTATGATCAAGGAAATTTGAACATACCAGGGCAGTCAGTACGAGGAGTACTCCTCAGTTTAAAATAATTCTCGAATGTACCAGCCCACGCATCCCTCTTTGTCAAGAAATTCGAATTCAGGTTGAAAGCTTCTTCACCGTTGCAGGAATGGAAGAATGTTCAAACTGTGAAAATGGTGTTGGTCCAGTTGGCTCATGGATTACTGGTACCAAAACAAAGATGAGTTAAACAGATGAAAGGATCAGAATTGCAACATATAGTAAAAAAAAACAGAGAAGAGGAGCAAAGAATTGAAGTAGAGCGACAGTGGAATGGAAAGGGTGTTTTGGGACATGCATTACTCAAACACCAATTCATAACGAAAACCAAAGAACAGGAACAATGGCATTATTGGTTTTACATCATTATAAAGGATGGCTCGACCTACTGAATAAGGGTTCAACTTCAGAACTGCTTCAGGTTGACTGCTCAAGTAACTTCTCTCTCTTATAAGGTCAATATCCTCATTTATTCTATACGAAGATGCCATGTTTTGTGGATTCAACATGAGTTGGAGCTACTGTTTCACTTATCAACAAGAATCAGCAGTGGAAACCAATTCCAAAACAATTTGTCGACCAGAAATAGACTGCAAGAACTTGCTATCTGCAATAACCCAAAGTGACTATCTCAAACCCAACCTGCTCGCTCTCGTCACACCTCAACTAACATTGTACTTAACAGCAAGGCATCAAGGAGAAATCATACTAGATTTAACCATAGATCAATGAAAAACAAAGCTAGAAATTCGATTTCACCCGTGCCAACTTATTCAACTAAATAATAATCCTCAATAGTCAACTACTAATATAAAGACAAAAAATATCCCACCAAAAACATGGTATTATTAGAAGCAAAGCAATGTTCTCTCAATTATCACAAAAAAGACAACTTTAAAGCATACTTCTACGCAAACCATTAAGGGATAAACTTCCATCCAAACCTTAAAGACAACATTTTTCCATTGCCTTCAATTAGAACTAAAATAGTTTTTATCTTTGATTTGTTCTTTGAAAAGGACAACAAAAATCAACACAATTAGGAAAAAATATCTAAACTAATTTGTTCTTTGAAAAAAAAAAAAGGACTTACCCGTGGCCTTGTCGATCCAGGGAGAGATCAATAGAGTAGGGACCCTAACACCGAGCCTACTGAACTTGAAATAATAGGGTCAGGTCCAACTATTCCGTCCGGTTAGGCACACCTGAGACGGGAGTGGGCACGTGATCATAAAACCCTCCGTGCTCATCGTAAGTAATCAAAAGAGCCATCTCTTTCCACTGGGGACTACTCCTCAGTATCTCGTACACCTCCTTCACGAACCTCTGCCCAAGCGCCACGTCATGCGACGGGTGGTCGTCGTTCGCCGGGACAATCGACATCGAAGTAGCGTTGCTCCACCACCACGTAATTGGGGAGTTTCCCGAGCCGCGCGTGGAGCCGGAACTTCAAAGCGTAGCTGTGGAATTTGATCAAGAACTTCAATTTCCTTAGGCTTTTGAAGAAAAGGGTAGCCGGGATATTTTGGTAATAAATGCCGAAGCTGAGGCCATTGTCGTCCAACGAATCGAAAATCGTCTTTTGGGGAAATCCATGATGAGGTCTTTCCTCACATTACTCATCGCCCCAAACGACGTAGCTGAATGAACGTAAAATCGGTTCGGTTGAGTCGAAGCGGGAACCGAAGCGAACCACCGGTCGAAAACGCCGAACTCGTTCGCTAACTTCGAGTAAACCGGTAGCCGACCCGGTTTAAATCCACTCATCACGGTTTTGCTCATTCCTTCACCATGCTCTCCGCTTGCTGGGCAAAGCCGTTCATCGGAGCCGGGTCAGCCGAGCTATCATTCGATCCAAAAATCTGTTCTCGGATCGCTTGAAATGAGTGACCTGGTCGGAATCCACGAAGAGAGCATCGTCGGTGACAGATATGTAGGGGGGTTCGGGTCGGTGACATTGAGTGGGTTGACTCCTTGCCGGAGAGGCCGTCTATATCGGGTCGGGTCGATTTGAGCCAACCCAAAGATGGTCGAAAGAACGGTTTTCCATGACGAGCACAACAAGAGTTTTGATGGGTCCTTTGATTTTGTGTTTCTTTCGGAAGTTGTAGTTCGAACTAAGAGTTAGATGAAATCAAAAGGAAAAAGAGAACAAGGTGAAGGGTATTCGCCGGAAGGGACTCATATTCTGTTGACCGGAAAAAAAACAGGGTTGCGGCTGTCGGCGTACGGTGTGTTATACCAATCCTTTTGGCAGTTATTTGGTAGAAGACGAAACTAGTTTTTTTTTTAAAAGAAGTTTTGTTTTGGTACGCAATTCATTTCTGGGTGTTGAAAGAACCACAAAATGCCACGTGGTCAAATTTTATCTTGTTTGCATCCATATGCTTTGACTTTCTGATAACTTCATTGAACAGGTAGAAACTTTGTTTGAATTAGTCTCTGCAAATCCCATCTATTAATAAATGTTAAATAATAGTAATTAGTAAAAACTAGGGTAAACAACATAATCACATGGTCGGGATCACTATTTTTAAATTTATGTCTATATGACCATTAAACTATTAAATAGTTTTAATATAGTCATCGCCGTTAATATTAACGAAAATGTTTGTGTGGTAGCTAATAAAATTTGTATAATTAGGGCACGAGTCCTTGTAAGTACATATTTACTGCACTGGCACCCTGCTTTGTTTTCTTCCATTTTGGCCACTACTTGTATATGATTTGTTTCCTTATATTTTCATTTAATGCAATTTGATTTCATAAAGAACATGATTAAAAAAAATCTGACTCGATCGTGTCGGAATCTGTCAGGTTCGGGTCCCATGCCCATCCCTACACGTAAACACTTCCGTTAAATGTTAATGGCAGGTGGCTATATTGAAACCATTTAAATAGTTCAGTGGCCATATTGACGCAAATTTGAAAATAGTGGTCATTTTGCGACCCGACACTTAGTTATGTGGTCATTTATGTAGTTTACCCTAAAAACTAAAAATGTAATAATATTAATTTAACCTAATTTTGATATGATTTTATATAAAATTATCATTTTATATATAATTACTTGTGAGAAATTTTTTAAGGATTGTCTTATATGATCATTCTAGTCACTCAATATAACGGGTCGAGTTTAGGATGTTATGGCATAACGATTATAACATGGTTTATGTATGTCGAACAACAGCTTAATGCATTCAAGATGGCGAACGATCTAGGGTTAGTGATCGGATGAGATTGGACTATAGGAATGATAGTGATGACGATGCCATCAAGAAAACTGTTGGAGAGGTAATAGACGGAGAAAGTGAAGTGAGAAAAAAGTGAAGGAAATGACAGAGACGACAAGAAGAGTATAAATGGAAGGATCTTCATTCAATTCCTGCTTGTCTTTCATTCTTTTATTTCATTTTCTTTCAGTCCAAACATAATGTAAGAATGGAATATTGCAGGGATACATGAGCATCAGAGTTAATTTGTCCTTTTGTTAGTCTCTGGACACTGGAAATGGTATCCATCAGGTTGTCTTGTTCTTGAGTTTCTTGGTAATTCAGCAACATATTTACCTTGGTGAAAGGCCTGTTGGAGCTCTAGCTCGGTCAGTTCACAGGATCCTTCGGCGCGAAGTGCAGGCACCGTAAGAGGATCCACCCTTACCCTCGTTCATCTGCCATCCCAAAAGTGTATCCAAGAGGCACATATATCATACCAAATTTGAACTTCTCTTTGCAGTTCCCTCGCCATGATCTCATGACGGTATAACGAGTAACACCTATCCGAGGTATAGAATTCAAGGACGGAAAAACATAGAAGAAATTCATAGCAAATATGAAGAATGCACATGGGTTGAGGGATCAACACTCACACTACATACACACCTGGTTGTTGCCATAGCTGCAATTGCGAAGGAAGTTGGGGTGATTCCAATTTTCAATCAATCCAGAGGATCTGAATAAATCTAAATGATTTCCCTTTGGAATCTGTGAAAATTCGTAAAACCTTATGAAATTGAAAATTATCATCAGGACTTGAGATTATTACAGATTACTTGGGAACTTATAAAACCTCCCCCCCCCCCCCAATTAACACACAACTTAACCTTCAAAGTCAGACCCAGAATTTGAATCCAAAAAACAAAGCATCTTTATGATAATCAGCCAAAACACACAAGCATACTTACCAAGTAAAGATGAAACTACCCATCTCCAGAAATACACACACACACACATATATATGCATGTATGAAAGCTGCATCATAAGCATCATTATCAAGAATCCAAGATATTCCAAAGTCATCAACAGAAAACCAAGAATTAGAAGAGAACAAGTTGAGAACACTTTACCTTAGTTATGTTGAAGAAAGAAAAAGTGTGTCGTGAGCCTACACGTGCCGTAAGGGAGATAAAGATGAATTTTGCGTGAACGACATTAAATGAATGGTTTGGATTTCTAATTTACGTGGCAATGACAGTGTTAGCTGTTGAACAACAGATTAAAATAAATTGTGATGATGATGAATTTATGATTTAAAAAATGTGGTGTACAAAATTTATATGAGGGTAGAAAAACACACGAGGTACAAGTATTTATGGGTGTGAGTTGGTGTTGATTGCGAAAGGGAAGTGCATATTTTTATACTTAAATTTACTTTTAATGTTTAACTATTTCCCGTTGTCATAGTAAAGCTCAGTTCTTTCTCCCATATAACTGTCAAACCAAGCACCATAAAGCCTAAAGGGATTTTCGCTGATTTCCCTCTAAATCAACCTGTTCAAAATCAGTGGTTGCTTCATATAAACTTTATTCACCTAATTATCAGGTGCAGAGGCAATAGTTGGACTGATTGAGTCAAGTAACCAAAATGCAAGGGCACTGTCTTGCTGCTTGTAAAATATTTTTCATTGAGAATCTTTACCTCCCCCCCCCCTGTAAGTACATGCTGTACAGGCACCTTGATCAATCTACCAATGTAACGATCAGAGCAAGACTCTATATGGAAAAGAGAACCTGCTGTCTTCTCGGATGCTATCGGATATCATTTCCGACCGGTCACGCTGACTCTAATGCGATGACTGATTATGTGATATGTGTAAACACACTTTAGAAGTGAGCCATAACAC